>NC_051176.1:276434358-276599358 GCF_013339695.2 Rhipicephalus sanguineus | reverse complement strand
AAAGGTTAGTAAAGACACTTGCGCGAAATAGTTGCAGACATGTCTGAAGCCCAACCTATGCCTCAGCTGGGACGGAGGTTAGCACCGTCGACTGTGTTCAGCGCGCATTCGAACGCACGCGTCGAGTGGGCACCAAGAAGTACTCGAGATTTCTTCGGCGAGCGCGAACATAAGCCGCCGTCTTGTTTTGCTAGGCCGCCTCTGTCGTGCCTGCCTTCAACGAAAATCTCTTCGCACTTGATCGACACGAAGGATTTGCTGGATTAATTTTTTCTTTGGCTGCGCTTAACTCGGCGTCGCATCACGCACATGTATAGAAAGTAAAGCGCGAACGCTTTACTGTAAGTGCGCTGCCGAAAGCGTGCAAGCAAAGGTAGTGGCCATGAAAGCGGAGAGTTAATTAGAAAAGTTTGCCCGGTCCCTCGACCGGGGGCGTTGTCGCGAAAGCATGTAACCCGAGAAACGGAAGTGGAAATTTTCCGCCGCTGCCTGTGCGCGTGCGAAGGCAGCTGGAGGCCGTGTGTGAGCTCTGTTAAAAGAAAAACTGGCTGTCGGATAAAGGCGCTTCTGTTGAAGTGCGAAGAAGAGAGAGTACGCTTGCCGAGAAATGAGCCATAGCACGAAGACGAAAAAGCGCACAAGCGACAAGAGACGACCGTGCGATGTGCAAAGCTTCAAGGCGTTGCGTTTCTTGCGATGCACAAGCCTGTATATATGACCGCTTGTGATGATCTGAAAGATCAAGAGGATGCGCGTGTGCCAGTGTGTGTGTGTGTGTGTGCGTGCGTGTGTGCGCATCCTTATCTCTCAGTACGCATCCTCAAAGCCAGGTTAGCCAACCGGGCTCAGGCTGGTTAACTTCCCTGCCTTTTTCATACTCTTCTCTTTTTCATACTCTTCTCGCTCTCTCTGTCGCCGATCTCCATAAGGACTGCGAAAATTGTTGCGTAACGCAAGGCCTCTCTGGGCAGCCGCTGCTAAATGTTCGGTCACAAAGTTATACACGTGTGGACGGCAGTCGGATCGGCAGGAAGGTGACGCGCGGCGCAGAGAAGGAAGTGACCGTTGTAGGGAACGAATGGCTTTTTTGTAACACTCTTTTCATCGCGACCGCGAAAAACGGGAAACAAGAAAATAAGTGCTCCAATAAGGGCTCTCGCCTGCACATTTCCTTTCACTCCTTTTATTTTTGTTTTTCCATCTCGGCGAACTGCGGAGCCAGTGCCACTCCATTCGTTCTACTCCTACTGCGGCGGAGCAATCGGCGCTGCTTCCATATCCGCGAGTCGAGTAAAAAGAAACAAGAAGAGAGAGAGAGGAAGCGGCGGCTTTGTGTTACAAAAGAGGCCTTGGCCCGTAAATGTTAGCGCTAAGCCACTCCGCGCCAACGTATTTTTGCGATTATTTCGGTGACTCGGCCAGATCTCAGCCCGACGAGAAATTGCCGTCAGCCGTTTGTTATTCTCCCATCAGGCCCCGCGGGTGCAGTAATGGACTGCTAAAGGAGGAGCGCTTGGCTTTCGTCTGTCGCTGTCCCATTACCGGTGCTTGGTATAGGAAGCTTACAGAAAGGCAAAAAGCTTGGCAGATGCAGCGTGTGCGACTTCGGAGAGCGAGCTGTGTTTACGAGCGCCGCTCGGTTATGCGATACCTTGAATTAAGATTATGGGAGCCACCGTGCATCGCGCTCAGACGAAAGTTGAAGCCCTTCTCGCAACACGTTAAATATGTCGATATTAAAGCATTCCACAGCAGAATGTCATCATTGCGAGGATTATCCTTGGTGGGGGCCTTTTATGTTGTATGGGTATTTAGGCAAACTATGGCCTCGAAAAAAAAATGGCTGGCTATCCCGTAATTGAGAGTATATGTAAGCATGAAATGGCAGCCAGCAAAACAGACTGGTTGGTGATGATACTAGCCTCAATCTCAAAATGGATATAGTGCATGTTAGCAAGGGCACACCCCACCCTACCCCACCACACCGCACCATACTGTGCACTGGTCCATAGGGATTGTTTCTTGTCACTGTGAGGGTTAAATCATGGTCTTTGTCTACAGCGTATGGCGCCACGACGCGACACCATGCCGGTGCGCCGCACACAGTGTGGCGCCATCTCTCGAGTGAAGCGGTAACTTGCCTCACTAAACCATGGCCTCCGAGATTGCGCGCCGGCGGGTTTCTCTCCGGCCGTCCCAATCGCCGCGCTCTCCAGCAAAAAAATGCAATGCACGTCGCGCGCCCAGCTGCCGCGAGAGAGCGCGTTAACCGAGGAAACCAGCGGCAGCGGAGACCGCGGCAAAAAGCAGAGCGCACGGCATACCAGCGTGCACATTGGTATTTTTTCGCGTACAAAGAAGAACCAGCGCCCGGATCTTCTGAATGCACTGAAGGCAAGTATTTTTTTTTCTGTTACTGCATTTATTGTGGCCACATTTACAAAGGAAAGAAAGGCAACTGCTCAATTTTCCTGATAGATCATTGTAAGGACATATATTAATCCGTCTCTGGTAGTATTACTTTCTTTTCATTGAAGTCCATTTCATCTCGGCGCGAAATATCTAGATTTGAGAAATATAGCGGTGCTCTAGCATCCTTCCTTTCTCGAGACGTGTATGGGTAGAAATTGGGCTGATTTTCGTCGGTGAATCATATTGTCCCTCCTATCGTGACACACCGTTTTACTATTTGATTGTGTACAGATATTTGTGAGGTGGTCAACCCAAGCATGGTTACGCTCTAGCGAGAAACGCTCAAGATAACTGAGTGCCCATGATCATGTCATTGAAGTAGGGTCATAAGTAATTTCGCCGGAATATTGTTGCAGGCTTTGATTAGCCGACCTATATTTACTCCACACGTCGTTCATAGTGATAGTGCCTGAGCTGTCATCGTCTCCTTTTTCGTCGTCTCTATTTTTAGGGGCGAAGCTCCTCTTAGTCTAACCTTGTCACGTCTCCGTTGTCCGGCGTAACCACCTTTGCAAACTACCCACTACTTCGTCTTTGCAAACATCCCACTACGACCCATCACCTATCATTTGCAAACTGCCCACTACTTCGTCTTTGCAAACATCCCACTACGACCCATCACCGATTCATCACTTCACCGACCATAAAGCCGTTATAATGAAGGGGGAACGGAAGCCACGTCTAGCTACCACTTACGATTACTAAAATTTCTTGTATAAATATATACAGTGTTTGTCACGTCTTTGATGATGTACTGGGCTATCGCTTTGATTACTGCTGGGCGAAACCACTGAAGATTTCACGGTGTAAACATGATTGCTTCAGGAGCTTCGCCCAAGCTCTTCATCATTCACCCATGGATATGCAGTGAATTTTTTTACTTATGTTTTGGTGGCAGAATGGCAATATCAGTATCATCTACGTTTACTGTGCTCTCGACTGCATATAAGGGGTCGCACATGCAACAGAACGGCGTCCTTCTGAAGGAAAACTAAGTATTCATCCAGGAACACGAAGTGCAAATTGTGACTGCTATGTAACACCCAGTGTTTGATATCATGTACACCAAACTTTGAACGCGTGTTGCATTCTTTCAGAGAAAGCTAAAGATTTCGATGTTCTTTTTTACAACGCCCAACGTATCTACTAAACACCGTAAAACTCACAGTGCAAATGGGCGACCATAAGTGAACAAAACGCGCCTGTAACCTGTCCGTAGCCGTCGCAGCACCGGCGACGTTCAGTCTATACGTATGACGACCGCCTCCACCCTCCTCCCTGTTTCTTGCTTCTGCGGTGCAGGAGGGCTAAGTTGGAAAGAGAAACTGGGGAAGCCTTGCGGGCGAGTGATCTTATTGCTTTGTAACGCGCTCATGCTGCGGCGTTTGCGCGGTTACCTTGCGTGGATGCGTCGCTGCCGTTCTGCGAAAGGGAGCGCAAATTTCGGCGTCGCCGCTGTGCACACACCGTGCTACATGCAAGTATGTTTTTGTGCTGTTTGTATCACGATTATTACTGGCGTTGCATCTGTGAATGCACCGCGCAGCTTCGAAAAGTTCATATTCTATATCGCTGGTCTTCCCGAACGTTGATGTGACCGGGACTATCAGAAGTTTTTGAATTTTAGTTCTCCTTCGCCTTCGCCAGCGCCCCGATACTATACAGCCCGGAAACTTCGAAGTATAATGCGTTTCCAGCACACGAGGATCTCTTGCAGAGGCATCGCACTTCTAAGTGCTCTAATATAGGAGGCGCATATCTACAACAACAAAAAAAAAAAGAAGTGCATCTGAGAATAAATAGGCCCCAGCATGCACTTTGCCTCTCGTACACCTTGACCTGACATTTTCAAATCGGTGGGAGGTTATATAAAAGCGCAAAACCATTTTTTTCCTCGCCTCATGCAAGCCGCGCCGACAGCGCGGCAGCCTTTCCGACCCTCGGCGGCGAGCGCCGTGGTGCGGAGGAGGAACGGGCCACGCCTACCTCTGAAGTTACGCTCTCTCCGAGCGATTGGGAAGGCCGCAGAGAAACCCGCCGGCGCGTAATCTCGGAGGCCATGACTAAACTTGCTAAACGCTGCGTGCTACTACCGACCCGTCCGCCATGGCCAGAAGAACGTGCGAGAAGAAACTCGCTCCTTCTCAGGCCTTCGCCGTGCTATGCACGGATGAGTCATGCCGAAGAATCTCGAACCTGGGCGCAAGCCAATAAAAGCGCGCGGAGACAGAGGGTGGTGCAGTGGTTGGAGACGGCCAGAAAAGTGTTATGATGTAGTGCCGTAATTCAGTCGGTCTAAGAAGAAGTGCTGAGAGATGACGCCGTGCAGTCACTGAAGCAGGGGCGTAGCCAAGGGGGGGGGGGGGGTTGGGGGGGTTCAAACCCCCCCCCGAAATTTTTCAGTTTTGCTTGCGTATATATACACGCACACATACAAACGCACGCACGAACATACATAAAGTATGGCTGAACCCCCCCCCCCCCCCCGAAAAAAATTTCTGGCTACGCCCCTGCACTGAAGTAGGGCTTTAAACAAGTGAGAGAAGTCTCTCAGACAGTGACGTCAAGAAGAGACATGCAATCATCGACTGCCGAAGGGGAATTCCTGGTCAGCGCTACGGTCTTCGAGGGCCCATGTGCGGGCGTACTTTCGGAAGAGAAACCTTCGAGAAACGCTCAAGAATCGCCGGGACTGTACCGGACAAGCCGGTGAATATGAAATGACTTTCAGTGTTCTTGGATATTCTCCAATACCTGGGGTGCTATGCAGGATGGCCCGAGTTTGGCGAAACTCGGAATCTATACGAGCTCTGGCGACACCCCCTTTTGAAGGAGCTAATAGTACGAAAACGTCAAATCCATCCCTCAGCGCGCGCTGAGTTCCATTTGTTACGATGGAACACGGCGTCACGTCAAGGGCGGTCGTCAAAGTTGGGTGGTGTCTTCAAACCAGAGGCATCTTCTTTCATTTGTTTGTCGTTCCACTGAGTGCAGAAGTGCACCCATGCAAGAAAAGTGTCAGAAACTTTTACTAACGATATTTTAAGTGCGAATGCACTTTATAAGCGACCCTGAATCCGCCGTCCCATAGCAACGGCGCGAGGAGCGGAGAGGGGCGTCTGTAGCAACGGCGCAGCGACGTCACACCCCACGTGACTGCGCGCGCTCCGCCTCCTCACCGCGGTTTGCGCGGGCGCGCGCCGGCTCCGCACCGCTCTTCTAGGTGGCATTGGGTGCAGTGCTTCGTTTACTTCGACACTTGGTGAATGTTGACTGTTTGCGCTAGCTTTGCAGTCGGTGTTCAGGTTCACTTCATAGCGCATTCGAGAACATTATCGAACATCGAGAATGTTCAGCAATGCGTCCTTCGACTGATCGCTGATGCATACCTTACTTGCGCACCATGCTTGCTGTTCAGCTGGGTGTTATCTCTAATAGAAGTGGTGTGTGTACGGTAAGTGGAAGTTGTGCGTGAAGTATCTGTCTCGGTTCGGAACGCCAGCAGCCGAACGCACGGGCGAATCGGCGTGCGGTAGGTAAGGTGCATCTTATTTTGCGAATACGTTGTCATTTCTTAACAGATACGTAGAAAATAAGCCATCAAAATGATTGACGTCACTACTCAGTTGTTTCATTTCCTATTTTTTGTCTCCTTAATATTCCCAACGTTACAGTGCATTTGCAAATATTTTGCTGTGTTCCGACAAAGTTTTTTTTTTTTTTTTTGCGTTGCCAGCGCGTAAACAGCTAGGGTTCGGTTTCTGCACTGCTTTTAATTTCAACTTTTTTTTTTCGTAATGCACTCTTGTTAAAACTTCCTCGGCGCAGTGCTTTATGTTATTTTGATCAGAAATAGCACATGCCGAAAATTTTCAACGCGCATGCTACTGCAACACAGTATGTATGTAGTTCTAGAGCTCGCATGAAATCGATTCCCTCAATGCGTGGGAAGATGGGCCGATTATTATTATTATTATATATATATATTTTTTTGCTGTGACAATTTCTCGCCCACTCAACAGTATTGTAAGGGTACGCTCGGCGCAATGCAGCATTAGCAACAATATATTTTTAGAAAAAAAAATAAAATACGCTTAATAACATATTGCCTTATACCAAGTTTATCAACAGAGTGCCACGCCTCAGTTTTGCGCAGTGGCAAATGATCATGCGACAATTGCCTTCAAAGTATACAGCAAACAGTTATTATTTTAATAAGTCTTCGATTTCGCTCTCGTGCGTGACACGCTTAAAACTCGAAATGCATGCACAATCTGTTCAACAGGTCGAGATATAAACAGCCGAGCAAATAGAAAGGTATGTAGTGTGTAGTTTCCAATATCGCTGAACATAGCGAACCGAAAAGGTGAAGTATCCTGTTGCATGAGAGCTTTTCCAGCAAAGTTTATGTAGTTCACTGCAGAAAGGAGTGTTCTTCGAGGGGGGCGAATTCATTCCGCGGCCGACTATGCAGCCACGTACAACGACGCTTTTTGATGTTAATGTTTCCCAGACGGAATGCAAAAATATACGAAATTCCCGGAGTAGCTCACCAGCAACGTTCGGTTACTGGTGAGCTACTCTCTGGCATCTGCATGACGCGTTTAAAAAAGCGACGAAATACTTCTAGGGACCGTGCTACTGCTAAATATCCGGCTGTGCTCTGCATTCAACGCGCCTGCACCCAAAGCGCTTGGAAGGGATATGGCGGCGAGAGGTCACGTGATGCGAGTAAGCCAATCGCGTCGGCGGCGGCGCGCGGAAAACAGATGCGATACTCTGAAAATCTTCGCCGCTCCTTCTCTCGCCGTTCGCTCTCTCTCCTCCCTGCGCTCCACTCTCCCGTCCGCTGGCTGGGCGCCTCTCAAGAAGAAATGTGTGCTCGAGACGCCGCTGTGAAACGCCAACGGCGACCACAAGGCTGAGGTTATGGCCGTCAGGTACAATGACAACACAAACAGGTGCTGATGAATGTGTAAATAAATGGTTACGGTACAAATCCTCGTGTCGTCATTATTTACGCCATTAAAATTACTGCGCCGTGTACTCTCGGCGCAAGAAATGCATTCGCATTTCGTCACGATTCCCTTCGGGGAGGTGGGGGCATTTTTTAGAGGTGCGGGCTGTTTAAATTCCTTTTCAGGCGTTTAATGTCTGCACTATAAGTATCCTTTAAATAATCAGCACCACGGCCTCTGAAATTAGCTCCGCCCGAGCGCCTTACAACACCGCGGCCAGAACTAATCGCCGAAGCCACGTGTGTAATCATCATGGTCGGCCTGTACATTCTAGCGCGTTGCTATAGGCCGGCGCGCGTCCTCTTCATCCTCTTATTAATCGTCTGCTCGCTCGCCCAGCACGTGCGCCCGGCTGATTAGCTTATTGGCTGGGCGGCATACCTAGCTAATTAAGCCAGGACATGCTCTGAGCAAACTAATTAAGCAAGCCATGCTAAGATCGAGCAAATTAAGCCACGTCTTATTAAGACTATGATAATTAGCACGACGCTAATTATGGGCACGCTGATTAGGACCTTACTCACTAAGACCATGCTAATTAGTATCGTGATAATTAGGCCTATGCTTATTAACTCAATACTAATTAAAACAGTGCTAATTAAACCCTGGTAATCAATCTCGCATTAATTAAAACATTACCAGTTAAGACATAACTACTCAATATCGTGTGAATTAAGACCTAGCTAACTAATACCATAAGAATTGAGACCGAACTGACCCACGTGGTCTTCACTCCGAACCAGACCGAGCAGAGTGAGTAGACAAGCCACGTAAAAGCTGGAAGAAGCTAGGTGATCACAAGCTCCTCCGATGGCTCCAGCCTCGCACAAGTAGTGCAAGCTGACCAAATTATTTTATATGCAAAGAAGCTGCTGCTTAGCGTCCACCCCATCAAACGCTTGACAGGCGTACCGGCACTCTGACTGTCTCGAGTAGAACTGGGGCCTTTTCAGAATCAACAAGTTTGTACCATTGTTTGCGCGTCGATCAGTTTGACTGACAGACGCCCGCGGCGAAGATCGGGTCCGCCCACCGCGTTTGCTCTTGCCGAGGAGCAGGGCTCACGCCGCAACGCCAGCAAGCGGCACGATTCATCTATGAGCTTAATCGCACAGACTATGCACACACGCACGAAGAACTAAAGATTATATCATCACGTGGCTACGATGTCTCGCATTCAATTTCACTGCGCTCACGACGTACCACGCACAAGCGCCCCTGGTGAAGCAAGCGCCCCTGGTGGCATTTGCGGCGAGAAATGTTACTATTTACTTGTTTGTGGAGACATTGTTTCTACCGATTTGTTACTGCAAAAAAAAAAAAAAATCTTCGGACGCGTAATGCAAGTAGCAGCAACCTGTCCATTTATTTATCTGTAATATTCAAGAGAAGCGAAACAAGCTGCACGAGAGTGCTGCGTGTGCGCCCTTGTTGTCTTCGAGAGTGGAAATTTCCCCGCTGCCGGTGGAACAAAAGAACTTGCCCGAAAGAGGACAAACGCCCACGAGCACGCCTGTGTGAGGCGCGATGTTCAGTTGGAAAAAGATAGCGCGACAATCACGCTGACATCGCTGCACTGTTGCAATGTTGGCTAAGTGGCGGCGCTGACGCGTTCGCACGCGGTGTTCCTTTGAAAACTGCCGCAAATACCGCACATGCATTTATGACGCCATGCTCGTTCTTGTAGCCGATTTTATCAACGCTGCTATCGCGCACTTCGGACTGTCTTCCTATCATGACCGCCGTAGTGCGAGCTCGGAGCAAACTCTTGTTCCCGGGAAGCTCGGGCCATCCTGCATAGCACCCCCGAGATTGTATTTGAGCGCGATTCGATTGCTTCCCCATTGTTATTAATGATAATATCTGGGGTTTAACGTCCCAAAACCACGATAGGATAATGAGAGACGCCGTAGTGGAGGGCTCCGGAAATTTCGACCACCTGAGGTTCTTTAACGTGCACCTAAATCTCAGTACACGGGCCTCAGACGTTTTCGCCTCCATCGGAAATGCAGCCGCCGCGGCCGGGATTCGATCCCACGACCGTCGGGTCGGCAGTCGAGCGCCATAACCATTAGACCACCGTGGTAGGGCTGTTTCCCCATTGTTACTAAATCCATCTGAGTTGTATTGCGATTTAACTAGTGAAGTGTGCATATATGTGAGATGTTTGTACTGCCTTAAATGAGAATATACTTTTTTTATGTTGGCAACTCTTGGCTCTGACGCGGTCTTTGGACTACAACCAGCGTTAGGTGGCGCACTAAAGGGACCTAATCGTAAATTGTCCGTGCTTTCGTGATGCATTTCGGGAAACCGATCCGTCAGTTCTTGTTATCTGCCCAGGGATCGCCTCCCACTCTCGGATTTTGACAGTGGGGAACTGCTGTATCTGAGACACATCCCTCAGGTGACTCGACAGAGCCGCAAAATAGTTAATGAGGAGCAGTGGGAGGCCGTACTCCTCAGCTCGGATCAGGAAGCACAACTCTGGGCCGTCCAGATGGCTGAAGACGCCGTCCAAGGCTCACTGGCCGCCGTTTAGGCGGGCATCTGGTCCCCAAACCTCTGGACTCAATTAAGTCATACCTCGCTGTCTCTCTCGTGAGAGCATGGGCTTTCGCCTGTGCTCTCCTCAGCGTCGCCTAAAGGGACTGTGACTTTTATTTTTCTATTGAAGAGGCGTGACCTGGGTCAGACTTGAATTGAAGATAATATACCCCGACGTTTGCAGCCCGAGTAGAGAACGAATAAGCTTCAGTGCTCACTCGAATGTCATCGCGTTAAGGATCAGTAAAAGTATAACCGCGTGATGTCTCGCTCAAAAAAAAAAAAAATCGTGTAAACAAACTTAATGGGCGATGCATGAAATAAGGAGAAGCCTCCACATAAAAAATGTACAAAAAAATATTGGGCCAGAACGTTTGGTATTGACTCTTGGAGACGACACATACATAGGCGCACAAACATGTGCGAACATCCGCTTAAAGAGAATATTAATTCCACGCCGAAAGCAAAGCGCTGCAAGTGCGGTGGCCCAGACGCTGGCCGCCTGCGAAAGTCTGCAGCGCGGCGCTGATAGAAAACGGGCTAGAAAAAGCACTGAAGCAAACAAACAAGCCAACTAAATGCGGGACGCCAATGCGATCAAAAGGCGGACGCGGCGCTCTCGGAAGACGTAGAACTGGTGCAATTTCAAAGGGGGCTTCTGTCAGCACCCTTTCTTGCGAGGAAACTAAAAAAAAAGAATAAAAAGGAAAGTTAGCGTGCGCGTGGTGGTCGGGGCGGGGTGGATGAAATGCCCGGGATTAAAGTGCGGAAAAGAGTGCGATTACGCAGGGGTGGCCTTGACGGCGGCACACTTTTTCCAAGGGCAAGGACGTAGGGCAGCCGAGATGGAGAAAGGACAGAAATGAGAAAAAGGAGGCGATCCCGCGGCGGGTGAAATGGCGCACCGCAGATCAGACGCGCTTCCCTAACGAGGCGGATAAAGGGGCTTTATTTTTCCATCTCTAGCCGCGGAAGGAGCACGCGTCGAAGTAGGCCCGAAGGAAATCGCAGCGCGCAAACGAGCACGCGCTTCGTCGTAGCTTGCTCGGAAGGCCGACTGTCAACTTGGCTGATTATTATCGCCCATCCGCTGAAGCTTTTCTTCCTCCGGACGTCGAAGAAAACGAAAAAACTACGTATCGCCGGAGGCGAGCTGCAAGGGCAGATCTATTTTCACACGGGCAGGCGCATGCAACGTGATCGAGATTCTGTACTACACTCTCCTTTTATGATGAGTTGATGACTCCGACGGCGTAAAAACATAGAGGTAGAAGACGCAAGACTAGAGCGCGGATTGGGTTGAAGCGCAGGTTGAAGCGCAATATGCAGCGCAGTAGTAAATGATTATCCCGATAAAAAAAAAGTCAGAACGAAACAAGAAAGCTTTGGAAGTGCGCTTTATTCGTTCAGATGTACTACTGTTGAGTCGCTTTCAACACCCCCTCCCCCCTCTTTTTTTATTCTTCTTTTTCTTCCTCATGTAAGGTAACCGCCCACGCGAAGAACCGGGAAAACGCTATTTGGAACTGCTTCTGGCAGTATTACTGGCAGGCATTGAGCAGTGTGCACTGACGGAGGGCAGAGAGGTATCACGAAAGCGGTGGGGCGCAAGATAACAAGCGCGGAGGGAGAACACAGGTGAGAGAGGGTTTCTGGGGGGATCGCAAGAGTCGACGAGTGGGTTGTTTTCTTCCTTTTTAGACGAGTCTGGAAGGCCGAGGCACACCTGAACCTTTGGCCGAAGAGGCTCTCCTTGGACGTCTGCGACCCCGCAATTGCGAGACGCCGGGAATCACAGCCACGCCGAACATCGGCCTCCCGGGACCAGAAATAGATTTAATAAGAGCAGCCGAGCAAAAGACCTGGCCGAGCGGGCAGACCGACAGATCCCCTAATCTTCCCCAGCTGAGGCCACCGCCCCAGCCAGAGCACAACGGGCACGTTGGTGACGAGCGCACTTTGCTGTCTTTGTTTTTTTTTTACCTATAGTGCGCTCGATTCTCCCTCGCGGAGAAAGGCTCGCTAGCTGACCACTACGATTACGCGCTCGCTTCCTCCACATAACGTGGCGCGCAGGGCAACAGAGCCAGCCCTCCTCTTTTCCATTTCCTTCACTCTGCACTCGGGAGGCCTCACCAGAAAACAGCCCAGTATGAGACAAGAGACTACAACTAAAAGGATTTTGAACAGCTATGATTTTCAGCGCGGCTGACGACAGCTGCCTAGAATAACAGAGAACTTTTTTTTTTTTTTTTAATTGGGAGTTTCTTTTTTGTGTCGCTCAAGAGACGAGGCCCCCAAACCATGAAACGAAAAAGCGCTTAGCAACGAGATGCAATAAAACTGGCATTGTCAAACAAGCATAGGCTCAGTTTCTTCGATCTGAAATCAAAACACACCAGCCGCTGTAGAGAGATACAAGAATTAGGGTATTATCCAGAAAAGAGGATTGTAAAGGAGCAGCAGCTTTCCTTCCAGATCCTATGTTTTGGAGACCCAAGCTTTAGCGTACCGGTTAAAAAGACAGCAAATAAAGCGATCAACTCTCAGCCCTAGCGAGGGGTGCTTCACCTTTTGTAGCCTGTGGACGTGGAGAAGCGCACAAAGGGGAGAAAAGATATATATATATATATATATATATATATATATATATATATATATATATATATATATATATATATATATATATATATATATATATATATATAAATATATATATATATATATATATATATATATATATATATATATATATATATATATATGTATATATATATATATATATATATATATATATATATATATATATATATATATATATATATGAATCAAATGAATCAAAAAGTCACAGTTTCGCCGAAAGGGCGAAGCAATGAATGCGACAGCAAGAAAAGCGGCGCGTGATGGACGCGCTGCTACTACTGCGCGTCCATCACTACCCGGCAGCTACTAGACAGTTTGAATTTCACGTACGTAGGGACCTCACGTACGCAAACGTGAAAAGTGCACGTACGTTACGTGTACTTTTCACGACATCTGAAACGCTTTTAGCTACACGCACCCGACGCGCGGTGAGAGCTACCACGTAGCTCCATCTGCTGGGAATCATGAACACTGCGGTAGCTTGTTCGAGCGCCCGCGCGAGCAGACAGCGGAAGGCAAGGTTCTCCCTGCGCAAATATTAGAAGAATCGAGAGAGCTGGCCGACGCCTTTAAGTGCGCCCGTCGCGCTCCTAGCGCCATCTCGCTGGTAATGAAGAAACGCTTATAAGCGTCTGCCGTCTCGGAGGACTGCAAACGGTAAAGAGTGTGTATATAACGCTCGCCGTTAGCCACCTGAGGGATCTGCGCTTTGTGGAGTAGTGCTTAGCGCACCGCGCTGCGAAGTGAGAGGTCGCTGGTCCGATTCCGCGCTTCGGAAGCATTTTTCTGATTTATTTTTCTTTGGGATATTGATGTATATATACATAGTTATACATATACGCAGCATGACGGCGGCGACGGCGACGGCAAAAACCAGCCGAGACTGTCTATATAATTGTTATCGCAATAAAAAGAAACACGTCGAAGAACAGAATGGTTTCTTAACGTTTCGGCCGTGGGACCGGCCTTCGTCAGATTCAATATATATATACTTGAGACATGCTGCTTAAAGACGTAGAATAAATAGCACCTCTTCCTTTCCTCAATCTCGTGGTCTACATATACGCACATGAGCAAAAGACTTTTTTTTTTTCACGAACAAGGTCAAATGTTGATCTACAGTGTGAAGAAAAGTCAGGATGAACAATGCGGGTGACCCAATGATTTGCGCAATGACTGTGTGGCGACCGTTGGTCGAGAGCACAAGACCCTGTTGCCGAATTCTAGCCAGGTCGACTTCAAAGTGCTGAGCAAGTGAAGTGTGTTGACAGTGCCTCTATGCTAGTCATGGAGAAATAAAAACGTTACAGTGACGTGAAAGCGGGTTACGCGCAAGCGGATTGTGCTATCCCCTTGTGCATTGCCCGAAATGCCTCTTTAGGTTAACCAGGATGGCCTTGTCGTGCTCATTGTTTTGAGGGAATGGACAGAACATGGTATCAGTTCCCCCGGGCACTGTTGGGTATCGGGTGTCTCAGCTTGCGGCTGCATCTGCGCAGAGCTGATAGACGGAACGGACAAGGCGACGGTGAGTCAAGGCAAAGTTTATGTACATATAAACAGAGGCGTTACATATTCGGCACTTGGGCCGACAGCTTATTGGGCTCGCACAGAGGTGCGACGACGACCCGGGATTTCTTCGCTCGCTGACCCTCTCTCCGCGCAGCTTGGTTCTTTTACAGCCCTGGGCGATCGCTTGCATCAGCCAGTAGTTCGAAGCCTCCAATCAGGAACCGCCGTTGGTCGCTGGCTGGAATCGGACCCGTAGAGGAGAGGGCTTGCCGCACGTTGCGTGAGAAATTTCCGTCGGTTGCGTCAGACGCATCGCAGGACTTGCCGGGGGTTGCATGAGACTCTGACCTCGTTGCATCAGCTGGTGTTAACGCTGGTTGCATCAGACAGTCTATCGATGTTGACGCTGGTTGCGTCAGACGTTCTACCAGCTTGAATGCCTTGTCGAAGCAAGGAAGTTTGGGTCGGGAGCCCTGACATAACAGCACGTTGCCTGGTCACTTTGCCTGGTCACGGCGTACAGACAGAATCCGCAGTGAGAACCAAATAAATGTGGTCGTACCAATCAAATGCGATGAGTACCGCGGCGGCGGTAACTGGGCCCACTTTGTTGGCGTCTAGGACACGCACTTCTTGCGTCGGGCTGCTCCGCCGATCGCTGGGCTTCCCCAATGGGCTGGGATTACGACGCAGGCTTTAAGAGCGAGACGACGGGAGAGTCTTCACATTATCCGAGCCATTTACACGCCTCCGGCGCCACAGGCGGTGATTTCGGGTCGGGCAGAGTCCATCACAGAAATTAGGCCGCTTCCGACGGCGCGACCGCAGCAGCACAGTCGGCACCGGAGCGCAGCGATGGTGCCGGTGGCGTGTCCTTGATAAATACACGAGAATGATTAGTGCTGCAAGTAGATCTCTAGACAAAAGCGGGATCCGCAAAAGAAAGGAAAAGTTTTGACCACGGTGCGACTAATTTAGCGCTAATTGGTGACAATAATACTAAGACGCAGTAGAAATTTTTAGTATATGTAATCTGACGTAGCTTAACGTAATAAGTTTATATTTAACACTTCTAGGCGCGTGGAAGCTTGTACAAGGAGCAGATGTATTTATTTACTTATTTATAAAACGAAAGCTTCATACAGCTCAATGAGCGAAAAAAATAAAGCCAGTTCCACGCCTGGGAAATCTAAGTAAACAGCGGATCTGGCAACTAAGCGCCAGTACCTGGCGAACGCAGATTTTCTTTCATCTTTCTACATCTTCTTCTTCTTTTTTCTTCGTTCTTTCATCTTTCCTCATTTTTAATCTCTTTGTACATCTTCTTATACTTCTTTCTTTCTTCATCTCTTCCTATATTGCCCTCTCTCCTCCTTTCCCTTCTCCTAACCCTCACATCACTCCTCCTCACCTTCACTTCTATTTCCCACCGCTTACTATACTACACTGTACACGGCTATGCTAGGGTTTACCCTCTCCCCTCATCATTTTCCTCCTCATCACTTTCCTTTCCCATTCCCTTGCTAAAGTACAAGGCTATGCTATGCTTTACCCTCTCCCCAGCTCCATTTCGTCCTCCTCACCCTCACTTCCCTTTCCCACCCTCTTGCTATGCATGGCTACGCTGTGCTAGGAGCTGCTTGTCTCATAATCGCTTTCTGTGGCGCATACCCGTCGAGTTTTCTGTCTAGGACACCGGCCTTACTTCGAGCTTAAACAGCTCCGCTGTTCAAAGCCGGCGTCTGTATCCGCAAAACGGCGCCTAAATTCCCATTGGCCATGACGCTTCCACAAAGCTGAGGGGAAGGGGTCAGAAGCGGGGTTTGCAGCGTGTCAGAAGCTTTACGCGAGTAGTCTTTTCGGCCACTCTAGACCCTGTTCAATAAATTTGGGAGAAGTTTAGCGCTACACGTGGGCACGCATGAGTCCACGTCGTCATTGTTGTGCGTTCACTGAGCTGGAAGCATTCTCTTGTACAACTCTTCCCACACAGCTTTTAGCGACTAAGAGGTGCAACATAAAATTATATAACATCGGACAAATAAGAGGAAATCACAAGACGAACGTAAGTACGAGTTCACTTATTTTGCATGCCCATTTCTTCATCAGCCTGATACCTGTAGTTTCTTGCCTGTCTGGTAAGACTCGGCCGTCCTGCCAAACTAGAAGCGGCGTACACCGTTCGCCGGCCGGTTTGAGAAGCCGCCTAGTATGTCATGTCTGCCTATGAACAGGCGAGGCCCTGAGGTGCCGCACCACCTAATTGGTCGTTGTGCTCGGCACCTTCCGTGTCTTCTCCCACCCTTTTTCTGCACCATCTCGAGACACACGTGCGGCCTCTCGACGGGAAAGCACGCCGCTGTCTACGTAACAGGCCCGGCTACCACGTTCCTGACTGCCCACGCGCCCCTCGCAAATTAGCTGCCCAAGAGGCTGATTGCGCCGGGGCGATCGATGGGCTCGATTCGCTTGTCTCGGGACGGATCCGCTTATAACGAGTCGGGTGCACCGCAGGCTCGTGTAATCCGCAGACTCGCCGCATTTCTTTGCCGGCCGTGCCTTGCTTTGGCGTGCTCGCCTCTGCCGAGTCTGCACTGCTTGCACGCCGCTGTCGCGTCGCCTGGCGACGAAACGGTCCATTCGCCGGAACAGAAGAACACTGGCGTGACAAGTCAGCGCTGTTGCAAGACTAATCGGTCGATTGGCTCCGGAGACCGACGCGATAGCAGCCGCCCGTTGGGTCCTGTTCAAACTTGTTTGTCCATCATCAATTCTGCGAGTTCTGTGACTGGTTTATCTTGGGTTAACAAAACGACAATTATCACGCCGCTCTAAAGGTATTAAACCATGTAGGGCAGGCATATCGGACGATAACAGGGTCCGGACGAAATAAAAGATGACAATTCATTTATGGAATGATATGTACTGAATCGTCGTAGTTAGATAGCTTCCGTTGTATATAGTGCTTTTTCTTTCTCGAAAACCGTAGCTGTAGGAAAGGAGTCGCTGCTCGCACGTGGATTCTAGTCTGCTCTCGTCTTGTGTGATCCTTGTAAAGGGAGTGGTTCGTATGATCGGAAGAAGAAAATCGACAGGTTCGTGTCGAAAAGGACGGATTAGGCAAGTCGCTGCTAAAAGTATGCTAGGAGCAGGTAGAAACGTGAGTAAGCTAGCGAGTTTTAAGCGGCAAAAAATACGTAAGGCATCTTGTCACTACGAAATAAAATGCAGGGTGTCTTGCAGTTCACGTTTGTCCGCGCAGTTACTGCTGTCGCCGCTACATTGCATGAATACGTTATGCCGTTGTAACTTGCACAAGTTTGTGACGCTGTCAGCCTGACCAAATTTTCAGCACCTCACATTCTCTACTTGTTACTTTTCGCAAAAAAAAAAAGAAAAAAAAGAAGTCGCATGAAAAAAAAAAAAACGCCGCCCTGACGTTTTTTAATAATTCCTGCCGATTAATAAAACTGCAACTCTGTAAATGCTAGATAAGTCCGAAAATTCTTTGTACAACTGACAGCCTAATTTTTTTCACCAGTAGTATCAATGAAAAGTTTTAAATTCTGAGGTTTTACAAGGTCAAAGTCAAGACATGATTGAGAGGCTTTTTCTAAATACTGTACTCCGGGTTACTTTTTACCATCTGTTTTTCTTTTTTTAACATGCACCTAAATCTAAGAACGCGGGCGTGTTGCATATCATCTCCATTGAAATGTAGTTGGGAATCGAACCTGCGCCCTTGTGCTTCACCGCAACGCCATAGCCGAAGAGCTACCGCGGTGAGTTGAAATGAAGGAATAGAAAGAAAGGGGAGACAACTATAGCAGCCCTTTGTGCGTGTATGTTTGTACGTTGTTATTTTAGTGCCATGTTCTTGCTCGAAGTGGCCAGCGATAATAATAATAATAAAGTTTTATAAAAAAAAAGACACACCGAATATGTTTACGTAACAAATTTCAATAATGCCAGTTACCTAAGGGACGCCTCACACCTTTCACCAGGTAGAAAACATACGTGCAAATAAGAAAAAAAAAATAGTCGAAACCGTGTTGCCAAATACGACTAAGCGACATTGCGAGACCACGTAGCATTGTTTTCCGGATACTACAAAAGCTCGGTGTGTTCGCGAAGCGCGTAATGAAAAAAATTAAATATTTAATACAATATGCACTGCAGGTACCACAGATGTAAATAAATCCATACGCCGCCACATCCGTTGTCAGCGCAGTAAAGGTGGATTATGTGCTGGCGCAAAATGGAGGGGGAGGGGGGCACATGACAGGCCTACTTTGTGAACACGAAAAATATCAACCAGTGGTATCCGATTTCCGGATTTGCCTGTATCTCTATTTTGTGGCGCCGCGTAGTTCGGTGGTCCTTTTTAAATACGCTCGGAGCGTTAAATTTGAAGCTTTGGGGCAGAAGAGCGGCCAGTGCCGTTTCCGTATGCAAGAATTTGGAGGAAAACAAAAAAAGCTCAACCCCCGACCAGTAAACCGGGGAGAGCCGGATGCTTTCAAAATGCAAATTCCCTTCCGCATTTCAAACCAGGCATGCAGAATGAAGCAGCCGTAAACCGCCGTAGGAGGAGCGATAAGCCAGAAAGAATGACGTGACTGAAAAGGCGAGATTGGGGCGAAGAGAGGCGTGCGCTGAAACACCGTGAAGCGAAAAGGCGCCGCGAAATGCGCCGCTGTCATCGCCACGCGAGCCCTTTCAGCTCGCGGCTATTCAAGCCTTCCGGCTCGAAGTTAGTTTCGGGTACAAATAGGCAGGTAAAGGTCAAAGACTGCTCAGAGGTATTCGCTGAGTGCATCACAAAAGCCGTATTACACAATTCTGAAGCTGTAAAAGGGCGAAGCAAGACCACGAAACACTTGGAACAAGAAAATTTATGAAAAGGAGATTGCGAACAAAAATGTTGCAAGCAATCTGTTCACAGAGGTAACTCGCGGCGTCTTGCTTCGGATTTATTTGTAGTTACACTCGTTGTTCCTTACATCGAATTGTCAGAAGGCGAGATGCCTTTTCAGTTTTGGAAAACTAACGCTGACAGGATATGCGTCACCTCATTTTGAGCTTCTGAAGACGCGCGTATAGAAAGACAGGGGTGCGATCGGAAGGCCCGGAGAAGCGAATAGAGCGGAGCCCAGCGAGGCGCCGCGCGTTGTAGAACATCCCTGCTGCTGAACATATATACAGACGAAATAAAGTGTGACACTACGGTGACTAGATGAAAAAAGCAATGGGGGGGCCTTAATGTGACAACCGAAAGAGCACCGCTCCATACGGCACAGCCTGTCTCCATTCAAAAGCGCAGTCTTCTGCATGCAAGGTACGCGTTCCAAAGTTCTGGATGAACTCGCTGAAGCGCAAAACACTTGTGGAGGAGTGAGCATCAAATACAAGTGACATCGCGGAAGAAGAAAGAGCAGCACATGCTGGCGTGGCAGTTTTTCTGACGGCCGAACACGCTTTTCATCGCACGTTCATCTGGTGGAACCGCGGCATAAGATGCTGGTGTCGGTCGTGAAGCAGTCAATCTCTCTTTTCTTCTGCCATCTCAGTTCCTGTTGACACACACGCAAGGAGAAAGAAGATAATAATGTTCGCCGAACGAAATTTAGATTGATGAGACACGGGCTCGTCCTCCTCTTTCATGCAGAGAAGAAGCCGCCCAAGCCTCCGCTACGCAGCGCGTGCAAGTCCGACGAGCCTGTTTTGGCCACGTTAGCTTTTGCCTCGCAAAGACGTGGCAAAATCATAGCATGGGAGACGCTATGCTCGCGCACCTTGTCTGCTTCAGGACTTTACATATTTTTCGTACTCTTGTTCTTTCCTCTCTATCATATCTATTACCCCCCCCGAGTCAACCGAGTAAAGCTTGGTTAACTTTCTTGCATTTCCTCTTCGTTTCTCTCTCTCTCTCTCTCTTTGCACCTTTCACGGGGATGCGAATAGATAGATAGATAGATAGATAGATAGATAGATAGATAGATAGATAGATAGATAGATAGATAGATAGATAGATAGATAGATAGATAGATAGATAGATAGATAGATAGATAGATAGATCGATCGGAGGGGGAACGCAAGAGCCAAGAGAAAGGAAACCTTGATTTTGAATTTGCATGAAGCTCCATTGTTTTTTTGCTACTCTCACTTTCCAGACAAAGCAAACCAGATAACCCATGCACTACTCGCATTGTAATCTGCGTCGTGATTCTATATGCCGCTCAGCATGCGTTCCGCTAGCGAAAATGTGTGTTTGCGGAAAGGTCGAAACATGACTATTAATGCTGAAACGTCACACGCGCCTGGGATCAAGTGCACTCCAGAGGATGAGCGTGGCGTGCATAACCATTAACGCCCTCCGCGTGGAAAGCGGCTTCGGAAACCAATGTCTGACGTCCCTGAAAAGCTTTTTTTATGCGATTACAAACGAGCCGCTGGTGGTTCCTGATTTTAAGGCTGTGTAAGGGCGTGATATTTGCCTTGCGAGAAAGCGAATTCATTTGCGGGACAAGAGCTGGGTTTGAATTTTTTTCGACTTAGTGCTATATGTTTTTTAAAAGTTCTGGCAGGATTTTATCTGAACGATAAAAGGCGATGCTTGCCTTTCGGAGCACAGTTATCTAAGGCATCACCTTCTAATGCAGAACACTGTTTCCCCAGCATGTCGTGGCTTTGCCTCTAGCGACACAGGATAATATTCATATCTCTAGTAGCGATCTAGAAATCGCTGCTTTCCTTCGCTGCTTTCACGCCATTTGCGAAATTGCACCTACTGGGCAGGATTGCGAATCACTTTAAGCCACAATTTATGACAGCACTCGTGATGAAAATATATGTGCAATTAACGGAATCACTACGTACTGCCAATCCACGCTGTTACATCGACTGCACGCATCGGAAGCTGCGCGCGAGTGTCGCCAAAGAAAATGAACGCCACGTGTGCGTAATTATTCGTTAGTGCTCTTTGTCACAAAAAGCAATCACTCCGTTCTTGCTCAGAGTTGTCCGAGCGAAATACGTTTACGTCATCTCACTATATGGATCAAGACATTAGAGTGCGGCAATTGCGCTGTACCAGAAAGCGCGCCAATTACCTCGTATTGTGTCTGATTCTGGTACTCGGACGAAATTTGCTACCTTTAACGCCGGATCCCGATACGTGTGGTCGATTCTGTATCGAATAAACCACTATACTGCTGCTCTCTGCACGTTCTGCACTGAGAGGTCCTGGACATAAGTGAAAGATGGAGCAACGGCGATCTGATTATGCTTCAGACTATGGGCAGTCCGGCCCGTGTCTACTTGATATACGCTTAATGCGTTCATCAGCTGCTTGACTAATGTTTCAAGATTGAGAAAAGCCCTCCCAGCGGCACGCCTGAATAGCGCTTCGTCAACGATGCTTAGGCTATTGTAATTGAGCAAATTTAGTCTTACTAACGTGGTGATGATGACTGTAATGAGAATACTTTATTAGAGTGTATATCTTCGATAAAAGCCATTATCATCTGCATGTTTACGTGACCTTCTGACTTTTAAAATGTTCGAGGTCTGTGGTTTCATACGCGCACGAGCTCCACGCTATTGCAGTCAGCGTCCACGGGCATCTATATGATATATAACTAAGGATAAATACGTAAAAATTTATTCGGGAGCTTAGAGTGGCTAAACATTCGCTATATGTTCATATGATTGCGAGTGCGTCAAAATAAAAAAAAATGTCAAAAATCAGAAAAATGTCACAATATCCTGCGACATTTTTCTTTTCTTTTTGCATCGGATTGTTTTATTTGCCAAATGACAAGGAGTAAACGGCGACATCCTAACGTCGTTAACCTCTGCCATTCATTATTTTAATAAAAGAGAAGTAGCCAAAAATGCTAGACTGCGATTGATGCAAAAAAGGTGATTAGATCAAGCAGGCTAGATGATTATTTGTTAGCGTCTCCGCTTCTGAAGAAAATGCCAATAAAGATCGCCATTTTTTAGGAAAGGAAGGGCTTTGAGTCGAGGATTATTTGGGAACACGTCGGATATTCTTTGAAAGAAAACCCAAGGACAAAAACGTTCACTTCTTGTTGTACTATTTGGTTTCACCTTCACGTCTGAAAATTGAATTCATTTGGCGAGCGAGGAGCAAGATGTTGCACTCCCTATTGAAGTCGACGTAGGTGATAAAGCGAAACGCCACACGTGATATAGATCCCTTTCAATGATCGCATTTTTTTTTGTCACTTTGCGTGCCTATGTCGATTACAACGTTGGAGGTATATAGCTACAACGCGGCAGACGCGACAGACTATGAAGTCTGTGGCGGGCCTGATAAAGAAGGTCCGGAGCTTGTTATTTCTATGGCATCCACGTTCAAGCATGCCGGCCAGCATTTTGAAAAGAAAAAGAAACACCCTTTCTCCCCAAAGGCGAACAAAGAGGCATGGCCAATGGCATGGCTTCATATCAGCCGAGCACAGGCATGGCGCAATCAAAACGACGAGGCGTGAGATGTTTTCCGCCTGACAACGACTCACTAGAGCCCAGAGGAAACAAACAAGTAGAAAAAAAGAGCTGACACGTCACTGCCTTAGAATTTGGAAGACGCTCGTGAGGGTTGATAGCGAGGGGCAGCCGCGACAGCACCCGAGAAACAAGCGCGAGCCACTGAATGCTGGCCGCTAGCACCAACGCTTGACGCAACACTGCGGTAGGTGCCCTGGTATGACAAGTCAGTCAGTACATGGCTTGTTCGCGCTGTCAGGAACTGTACGAATTGACACAGAAAAAGACACACACACAGGTGAATACACTGTTCCTGCGAAATATTACGAGAGAAAGTTGTTTATCAAATTCTACAGTGTGGAAAGTTTGGCTACTGGAGAGCTTGCTGTACCAAAGTCGGAAACACGCATGAGGTGAAACCAAGAAAAATATAAAAGTGATTTGTTGTTTTATCAAGCGTAGAAGTGATACGATAAAGAGAAAGGAAGTGGACGACGAAACAACCTGCCGTTCGTGGGATAAATCTGGACTTGCAGTGGAATGACCTGTGCGCTCTATTTTGTGCACGGAATAGCCCAATTGCACCATTACAACTTCAGGATACGTGCGTTGGTGACGAGAAAGTTCCAACTTTGTTTTACACTAACATCATATATTTAATACTTTGTCCCGCAATAAATATCACTGTAACTTAAACATGACTAATCTGCCCATATGTACGCGCTGCTTCGCTAAGAGCTGTTGGTCTGCTAAGCATCGAATATCAAATCGAAAGACTACTATAATGAGCTGAATCCTTTACCTGATTTACACATGCTTCGAAGCTGAAATGTGTCTGGAAACAGTGTGCCCACATGCATTGCATCGCTACCCGAGCATAAGCGCACCGCAGCTCTCGCAAAGCGCCGCTCGGACAGTTACGTAACGATCAATCGGACCATCCACTTGCGGGGCCAATTTTATTAAGTACGAACGCCTAAGCGAATTGTACGTGTGGTGTTGAGCTTAGTAGAAGTAATGGCTCGTGCAGATTCCATCCAGAAACACTTCTATAGAAGTAGAAAGAAGGACGTTTGCAAGAACAAAGGCTTTGCTATAAGAATAGGAGAGAGAGAGGGAGAGAGCTATACGTCCTCCCGAGGCGATTTCTGTCAGCTGGACACGTCGCGCCTCCATCTGGAATGGCCTCGTTATCTGTGCGCGTTGCCTTAGCATGCTAATGAGGCCGTTAAGCGACCAGCTTGTCCCCTCGGTACCCAGCGTTTCCTTGAAGAGCGGTGGAGGGAAGTTCAGCAAATGACCAATGAGATGAAGTAACGCTTTCGAAAGAGAAGCCCGAATAATATTACTTAAAGACATCACTCGGCTCTGTTGTCTCTCTAATAAGGAGCCAATTTTCTTTTCGGCGATCGCTTGGGATGGTGAAGGATAGGTAGTTCTTTTCTTTTGCTAAATTTACCATGCACGCCATTTCGCCATGAATGAGCAAGAATTGTGCGCACAAATTATGGCGAGTCGGCTTAAATTTGTCCCCAAACGCGGTACAAGACGCCCTATGAATACTCACAAAAACAGGACAATCTCTTTTTCGGGAATAAGTGGTGGAGAAACAATTCAGCTAGAATAAAATTCACAAAATGGTAAAACATGTGCGTAGAATTGTTGTTTAGCTATAAATTAATTCGAGCACTTGAGGATATCAATATCTAACGAATGAACGATCTACGAGGCCATACTCTGAATGTACAAGCGTGGTTGAAATATTAAGCATTTTCTTCTTCAAAAGCAAGGATGTTAACCTGTACACTCGGACATTTCAGCATCGTTCAGTTAATCAGGGAATCAAGTTCGTTCTTCAGCCAGCCAGTTCGCTCCTGTAGAGGGTGCACCTCCTTTTGCTTAAAAGTAGTGCGAGAAAGCTTGCGCTCAGGAAGTATGAATGTAGAAGTGCGGCTGACATATGAAGCATTTTCTTCTTCAAAAGCAAGGATGTTAACCTGTGGACTCGGACGTTTCAGCATCCTTCAGTTAATCAGGGAATGAAGTTCGTTCTTCAGCCAGCCAGTTCGCTCCTGTAAAGGGTGCACCTCCTTTTGCTGAAAAGTGGTGCGAAAAAGCTTGCGCTCAGGAAGTATGAATGTAGAAGTGTGGTTGACATATGGAGCATTTTCTTCTTCAAAAGCAAGGATGTTAACCTGTGGACTCGGACGTTTCAGCATCGTTCAGTTAATCAGGGAATCAAGTTCGTTCTTCTGCCAGCCAGTTCGCTTTTGTATAGGGTGCACCTCCTTTTGCTGAAAAGTGGTGGAGGAAGCTTGCGCTCAGGAAGTATGAATGTAGAAGTGCGGCTGACATATGTAGCATTTTTTTCTTCAAAAGAAAGCATGTTAACCTGTACACTTGGACATTTCAGCATCGTTCAGTTAATCAGGGAATCAAGTTCGTTCTTCAGCCAGCCAGTTCGCTCCTGTAAAGGGTGCATCTCCTTTTGCTTAAAAGTAGTGCGAGAAAGCTTGCGCTCAGGAAGTATGAATGTAGAAGTGCGGCTGACATATGAAGCATTTTCTTCTTCAAAAGCAAGGATGTTAACCTGTGGACTCGGACGTTTCAGCATCGTTCAGTTAATCAGGGAATGAAGTTCGTTCTTCAGCCAGCCAGTTCGCTCCTGTAAAGGGTGCACCTCCTTTTGCTGAAAAGTGGTGCGAAAAAGCTTGCGCTCAGGAAGTATGAATGTAGAAGTGTGGTTGACATATGGAGCATTTTCTTCTTCAAAAGCAAGGATGTTAACCTGTGGACTCGGACGTTTCAGCATCGTTCAGTTAATCAGAGAATCAAGTTCGTTCTTCTGCCAGCCAGTTCGCTTTTGTATAGGGTGCACCTCCTTTTGATGAAAAGTGGTGGAGGAAGCTTGCGCTCAGGAAGTATGAATGTAGAAGTGCGGCTGACATATGTAGCATTTTTTTCTTCAAAAGAAAGCATGTTAACCTGTACACTTGGACATTTCAGCATCGTTCAGTTAATCAGGGAATCAAGTTCGTTCTTCAGCCAGCCAGTTCGCTCCTGTAAAGGGTGCACCTCCTTTTGCTTAAAAGTAGTGCGAGAAAGCTTGCGCTCAGAAAGTATGAATGTAGAAGTGTGGTTGACATATGGAGCATTTCTTCTTCAAAAGCAAGGATGTTAACCTGTGGACTCGGACGTTTCAGCATCGTTCAGTTAATCAGGGAATCAAGTTCGTTCTTCAGCCAGCCAGTTCGCTTTTGTATAGGTGCACCTCCTTTTGCTGAAAAGTGGTGCGAGGAAGCTTGCGCTCAGGAAGTATGAATGTAGAAGTGCGGCTGACATATGTAGCATTTTCTTCTTCAAAAGCAAGCATGTTAACCTGTGCACTCGGACATTTCAGCATCGTTCAGTTAATCAGGGAATCAAGTTCGTTCTTCAGCCAGCCAGTTCGGTCCTGTAGAGGGTGCACCTCCTTTTGCTTAAAAGTAGTGCGAGAAAGCTTGCGCTCAGAAAGTATGAATGTAGAAGTGTGGTTGACATATGGAGCATTTTCTTCTTCAAAAGCAAGGATGTTAACCTGTGGACTCGGACGTTTCAGCATCGTTCAGTTAATCAGGGAATCAAGTTCGTTCTTCAGCCAGCCAGTTCGCTTTTGTATAGGGTACACCTCCTTTTGCTGAAAAGTGGTGCGAGAAAGCTTGCGCTCAGGAAGTATGAATGTAGAAGTGCGGCTGACATATGTAGCATTTTCTTCTTGAGAAGAAAGCATGTGAACCTGTACACTCGGACATTTCAGCATCGTTCAGTTAATCAGGGAATCAAGTTCGTTCTTCAGCCAGCCAGTTCGGTCCTGTAGAGGGTGCACCTCCTTTTGCTTAAAAGTAGTGCGAGAAAGCTTGCGCTCAGAAAGTATGAATGTAGAAGTGTGGTTGACATATGGAGCATTTTCTTCTTCAAAAGCAAGGATGTTAACCTGTGGACTCGGACGTTTCAGCATCGTTCAGTTAATCAGGGAATCAAGTTCGTTCTTCAGCCAGCCAGTTCGCTTTTGTATAGGGTACACCTCCTTTTGCTGAAAAGTGGTGCGAGAAAGCTTGCGCTCAGGAAGTATGAATGTAGAAGTGCGGCTGACATATGTAGCATTTTCTTCTTCAAAAGAAAGCATGTTAACCTGTACACTCGGACATTTCAGCATCGTTCAGTTAATCAGGGAATCAAGTTCGTTCTTCAGCCAGCCAGTTCGCTCCTGTAAAGGGTGCACCTCCTTTTGCTTAAAAGTAGTGCGAGAAAGCTTGCGCTCAGGCAGTATGAATGTAGAAGTGTGGCTGACATATGAAGCATTTCTTCTTCAAAAGCAAGGATGTTAACCTGTGGACTCGGACGTTTCAGCATCGTTCAGTTAATCAGGGAATCAAGTTCGTTCTTCAGCCAGCCAGTTCGCTTTTGTATAGAGTGCACCTCCTTTTGCTGAAAAGTGGTGCGAGAAAGCTTGCGCTCAGGAAGTATGAATGTAGAAGTGCGGCTGACATATGTAGCATTTTCTTCTTGAGAAGAAAGCATGTGAACCTGTACACTCGGACATTTCAGCATCGTTCAGTTAATCAGGGAATCAAGTTCGTTCTTCAGCCAGCCAGTTCGGTCCTGTAGAGGGTGCACCTCCTTTTGCTTAAAAGTAGTGCGAGAAAGCTTGCGCTCAGAAAGTATGAATGTAGAAGTGTGGTTGACATATGGAGCATTTTCTTCTTCAAAAGCAAGGATGTTAACCTGTGGACTCGGACGTTTCAGCATCGTTCAGTTAATCAGGGAATCAAGTTCGTTCTTCAGCCAGCCAGTTCGCTTTTGTATAGGGTACACCTCCTTTTGCTGAAAAGTGGTGCGAGAAAGCTTGCGCTCAGGAAGTATGAATGTAGAAGTGCGGCTGACATATGTAGCATTTTCTTCTTCAAAAGAAAGCATGTTAACCTGTACACTCGGACATTTCAGCATCGTTCAGTTAATCAGGGAATCAAGTTCGTTCTTCAGCCAGCCAGTTCGCTCCTGTAAAGGGTGCACCTCCTTTTGCTTAAAAGTAGTGCGAGAAAGCTTGCGCTCAGGCAGTATGAATGTAGAAGTGTGGCTGACATATGAAGCATTTTCTTCTTCAAAAGCAAGGATGTTAACCTGTGGACTCGGACGTTTCAGCATCGTTCAGTTAATCAGGGAATCAAGTTCGTTCTTCAGCCAGCCAGTTCGCTTTTGTATAGAGTGCACCTCCTTTTGCTGAAAAGTGGTGCGAGAAAGCTTGCGCTCAGGAAGTATGAATGTAGAAGTGCGGCTGACATATGTAGCATTTTCTTCTTGAGAAGAAAGCATGTGAACCTGTACACTCGGACATTTCAGCATCGTTCAGTTAATCAGGGAATCAAGTTCGTTCTTCAGCCAGCCAGTTCGGTCCTGTAGAGGGTGCACCTCCTTTTGCTTAAAAGTAGTGCGAGAAAGCTTGCGCTCAGAAAGTATGAATGTAGAAGTGTGGTTGACATATGGAGCATTTTCTTCTTCAAAAGCAAGGATGTTAACCTGTGGACTCGGACGTTTCAGCATCGTTCAGTTAATCAGGGAATCAAGTTCGTTCTTCAGCCAGCCAGTTCGCTTTTGTATAGGGTACACCTCCTTTTGCTGAAAAGTGGTGCGAGAAAGCTTGCGCTCAGGAAGTATGAATGTAGAAGTGCGGCTGACATATGTAGCATTTTCTTCTTCAAAAGAAAGCATGTTAACCTGTACACTCGGACATTTCAGCATCGTTCAGTTAATCAGGGAATCAAGTTCGTTCTTCAGCCAGCCAGTTCGCTCCTGTAAAGGGTGCACCTCCTTTTGCTTAAAAGTAGTGCGAGAAAGCTTGCGCTCAGGCAGTATGAATGTAGAAGTGTGGCTGACATATGAAGCATTTCTTCTTCAAAAGCAAGGATGTTAACCTGTGGACTCGGACGTTTCAGCATCGTTCAGTTAATCAGGGAATCAAGTTCGTTCTTCAGCCAGCCAGTTCGCTTTTGTATAGAGTGCACCTCCTTTTGCTGAAAAGTGGTGCGAGAAAGCTTGCGCTCAGGAAGTATGAATGTAGAAGTGCGGCTGACATATGTAGCATTTTCTTCTTCAAAAGAAAGCATGTTAACCTGTACACTCGGACATTTCAGCATCGTTCAGTTAATCAGGGAATCAAGTTCGTTCTTCAGCCAGCCAGTTCGCTCCTGTAAAGGGTGCACCTCCTTTTGCTTAAATGTAGTACGAGAAAGCTTGCACTCAGGAAGTATGAATGTAGAAGTGCGGCTGACATATGAAGCATTTTTTCTTCAAAAGCAAGGATGTTAACCTGTGCACTCGGACATTTCAGCATCGTTCAGTTAATCAGGGAATGAAGTTCGTTCTTCAGCCAGCCAGTTCGCTCCTGTAAAGGGTGCACCTCCTTTTGCTGAAAAGTATGGTGAAAATATAAAACAACCTGATGTTCAAACTCAGCAATCTTAACCTGAGCAGTCGGAAGCTTCAGCATCATTTAGCTAAAGAATCAAAGTTTGTTCTTCAGCCAGCCAGTATGCCCTTGCAAAGGGTGTACCTTGTTTTATTGCAGAGTTGGTCATGAGAGATTACACTCAGGAGCCATAGCACATGAATGCACGGAATATAGAACTGTTGCTGAAATATGAAGTATTTTTTGTTGTAACACACGAATTTTAGCCTGCGCAGGAACCTTTAACATCATTCAAATATTCAACCAATCAAAGTTCGTTCTTAAGCCAGTCAGTGTGCCGCTGTAAAGAGTGCAGCTTTTTTTATTGAAAATTAATGCGTGATAGCTTACGCTCAGTAGCTATAAAATGCATTATATTCGAAGTTGTAGAGAACGCCGAAACCTAAATGAAAGCGATGTGCTCGCATAAATATCTATCAGTATCAATATCGTACGAAAACGGTTGTGCAAATACCTCAGAAAACAGGAGGTAGGCGCTGTGGGGCAGCGGTGGTATTGATAGTAGATCACTAAATGTTTGTTTCCGAAAACTGAGAACAAGTCGGTGCAATAAATACCGACCTCTGCCTCAGTAATAATATGTAGATGAAGCTTAGCGTATGGCCATGAAAGTACTGTTTTGTAAGACAGGTGTTGAATATAGTATACTTCAATTTTATTTTTATATCGATGTTCACTCATCCACATGCTCTACGACTGCGTGTTTTATTATCGTTTATTATATTTCGAACGATGTGAGTTTGTCAATTATAAAATATGGCTCACCTGCGCAGCCATCCAACACTCAGTACGCATGTGCTTTATCATTGAGGTCAACATTATTGTGCTCCAGCAGGATGTCCCATGCAAGTCGTGAAGCAACCAGTGTCGAGAGAAACCATGCTGAACACACGCGGTCAGAATTTTCGTGTCTCTATCGTCGTATTGGTAAATGTAACTTTTATTTTGTTTACAACCGTATCTACCTGTGTATATGCCGTCCCTTTTTCTGTGCAGTAGGAATCCAAGTGGAAACGCGTTTTCATAGGTCATGAAAGAATGGCATGGGCATCAATGACTCGCACGCGATCTGCGCTGTCTGTAATAGCACCCAATAAGTCTCGTTCACAATATACGCGCACATTATGCAACGTCTAATCAGGGAGGTGTAAGAGGAAACAGCATGAAGTACTAAATGTTGAATAAATCTTCGAGGAATGAGGAGATATCTCATGCAGCAAAATGGCCTCCGCGCTCTCGCAAACACGGGAGCTAACCAGTTTTGTAATGGCACGGGGCAAAGTGATGCTATAGCTCCGTTGCTTGCGTGCGGCTGTTCGAGCTCGACCAAGAAAAACACGCTGACAGAGGAGCCCCACGAAGATGTCGACATTCAGCAGAACATGACGGGGAACGAATAAATATAGTGGCATCCTCATGAGCAATGAGATTCTATCACCGGCAGCGGCATCTGCTTATGCCGAAGCGATTCTCCGCGGCAGCTTATTCAAACAACGGGCACTCGATGCGGGCTGGTCGGCGTAGTAAGGCGAATCAGGCGCAGTGCATTGTCGTCCTGCAGCACGGGGACACAAATGGATGCGGAACACGGCTCTGTCGGGGGACCACCGCGGCACTTTGTGCCGTTCGCAACGCATGCATAGAAAACAGAGGGAGAAGGAGAGCGGTACAGAGCAGCTGCGATATCCACCAAAATCCTGGCCGGGCGGCGAAAAAAGCACCGCGCGGCGTCGTGGCAGGTTCAGGCTTCGATACGTAGCCTTGTTCCGCGAAGCGCAGCCGAGAAACAACTTCACAAGCAGAGCAAGGGAACGGCCAATGCCAAGCAAATGAGGCGCGCTCACCTTGATTTCATTTGCGCAGCAGACAGCATATATGGGACTCACGCGCGATGTCCCCGTCGAGCTCAAAGCTAAGGGTAAATCATGCGAACGCGAGCTCATTCGCTCGTTACTGAAAGATTGAAAGAGTCTGAATCAATTTCCCCGTCAAAGAGCAGCGGAAACGAAGGAAACGCAAAGCCGGCGCAACTTCAGCGCGTGCTCACTTATCTTGCGTGTGTGTGGAAAGCTGCGCAGGGGATGGGCGGGAGGGGGGGGGGGTCAGGTCTTTCGCTTTGACCGGCGCGCTAATTCCATTAACGCCGTGCCGCTTTGCTACTACGCGTACGCCCCTCGCTTTTTCTGCTAATAGCCTTGTTACTCGTCGCGCAAATGAGGCTCGGGGTCATAATTAAGCGATGCTGGCGGCAGAAACATCGTTCACACGCGGAAAGCGGACAGAGGACGCCGGCGTTCGGAGATGAGTACGACTGTGGGCCGCGGGTCCGGCTCGCTCCTACTTCGCACCGCGGTTCTACAAACCGCTGCGCCGAAATGGACCGTTTCGAGAAGCGCGCCGTTCGTATACGCGCTCCCGCAGGCTCGTGTCAGGAACAGGGCCAAGGTCAATCGTGCGTTAATTGCACCTAATGTACGCGTTGTTCCTCTGTTGACGCTGTGCGAAGAGAGCGCGCCTGCCGCCAACGACACCGCAGCGAGGGTGCTGCCGAAGGAACAATCACGCGGGCGTGTACACCTTTACGGCGAATTGGTCAAAATGCGCTCCTGCTGGTGCGCGCCATTGCACTCCGAAGTTGGAGGTCGTTATGACGTCACCCGTCGTTTACACACGAAAGCTTGTCACTTTATACAGTTTAGGCAGGTTCGCACTCTCTTGCGGAACTTGGGTGGTGAAGAGGCTGCCGTGATAGAAAGGGCATTAAAAAAACATAGGTCGTCACGGGTATGTTTTCTCGGCTGGAAATGGGATTATGGCATCATCGTCGTTATGCTCGCCACGATCGTCACGTTTCCCGTTGTGGTCGCCTTCGTCGAACGCTGCACCTCAGCTCACTAGGGCAGTTTCCACCGAATTCTCTCATCCTCCCCTGTCGTCCCAACTAATCCCCGTGCTCCTGCTCCACTGTATGGCCAGCTGGCTAGCACTTTTGGTCACACATTGTTTCGCGCGAAACAGAGACCAGTTGCTAGCCAATGATAATAGTAAACGAAGGTATAGGGAAGGCGCTAGTAGTTGGAAAAACGCAATGTGAGCTAAATGCTCCGCCATCACGCGTCCTGCCGAAGTCCACCTTTTTTACCCCGCACCAGTCATTGGGATATAAACATAAGCCGATCGTGCCCATTTGCAACGCTTTGGTATAAGGTACGGTACAAGGTAACGTAAATGTGTGAGGCATTTATCCAACGTTTTCCTGATTTAAGTATAACATTATAAACACTAATCTGTGACGGCAGTAAGCCAAATCAGGCATGGTATTATTATTATTATTATTATTATTATTATTATTATTATTATTATTATTATTATTATTAATAATAATAATAATAATAATAATAATATTATTATTATTATTATTATTATTATTATTATTATTATTATTATTATTATTATTATTATTATTATTATTATTATTATTATTGGCATTACGCCTGTCTTCTATTAGAGAAGGCGGGGATAGAAGCATAAACGTTGCACTAATAACTCGTCGAAAAATTGAGAAATATCCAGGATCGGCCAGGTTCATTAGCTGAATTCTCGTTCAACTTCTTTTTCTTCTACTTGTGTTCAAAAACTGTATGCATCACTTGTACCTGTAATGTTTTGTTATGGTGCTAATGAATTAGTTAGACGCAACAGATTAATTTTCTATGCAATTCTCTGTAAAAGTTGTAAGTATAGATGCTGTTTAGACGACTAATTTGCATTACAAGATTTCAGCAGAGTCAGGCTTTAATGCTGTCTTGTATTGCGTTTCGTTACACGTAATTATAGTAGTATGCAGATGTTTGCCTTTTTTCTTCTTTACGTCTTCATATTCTGCTGTACTTGAGTGATTTCCCTTTCCACTACGAGCTTGTATGATACACGTAACAGTCTAATACAAAAACTCACAGGGTCTCATATGCATTCGTATAAAACGACTCGAAGACGAAAGCCATCTTCTTCTTTTTCTTTTCAGTCGATGTATTAAGCCTGACCCGACCCCCTCAAAAAGCCTTCCGCACCTAACGTGGTCTTGCACGGCCTCCAGGAGCGGAGGCAATGCAAGCTCTCTGTACCTACGCTGCTTTTGCACTACCTCCGTGACGTCACATAACGAGACGTCATGGTCACGTCACGAGTTTTGGCAATTGACATCACAAGTTTTGGCGATTGGTGACGTCATGATGACATCATAATGACGCCGTATGGCGACATCATCACGTGATGATGATTTTTTTGCATCACTCATGTTGACGCCGACGCCGCGGGACGACGATCAACGGTCAATTTTTGCGTTTGACGAGGCATCTAATGCATTTGCCTTAATAAAATAAATAACTCTCAGTCAACGAAAGATCGTATGGTAACGAATACCGATCCCTGGCAGCATGGCCCGGACACAGGTAGCAATAACTGTTGGACAAATAAAGTTTGTACAGTTCCACTCACCAAAGACATATATAGTGTACGTGTGAAACATCATACGCAAAATTATTAGACAACCGCGCTTAAAGATAACTTGAAATAGTGTTAGGTACAAGTGCGCGGTTTCCAAGACCTTCGAATTTTTAGAATGTCACACTGGAGTTATTTTGACGTTTTTTAGCTGTACAAGAGGTTCTTCTCGAGGTCACGTGGCCGTTTACAGAAATATCGAAGTGCCTGAGCTCATAACTGCTCTTATCTGTGGCCAAGCTAAATGAATCAAAGAAGTTGACAAAAAAAAAAAAAGAAAAACGCTCGTAAGCAAAAAGTGTCTTCCCTGTCAACTCTGCTTTTCCGTAGAAGACAGTACGGCTCACATTTGTCCAAAGTACCTCAAAAGTTCCGGCACTCTTATTTTGGGATCATCTCGTCAAAGCCACCTTTATTTTATGTCACCCTGTTAATCAGGAACAATATTAACAATATCAAAAAAAAAAACAAGAGAAATAAAGGGCGACGTTTTTCTTTACGACACGACAGTATTTCTTTTTGTCTAAACAGAAAGTCCCGTTTCATTTGACAATGTGCCCCTAGTCTAGGTCGACAGAACACTAACCGGAGCTAGCCAGAATGCAAGTCCAAAATAGGTCCAAACTATGGCGCTCCAAAATAAAGAGGGAAATGGACAGAGCAAAAGCCGACGTAATCATTGAGAGCCCTACCTGAGGTTGAGAAACACGCGATGGTCAACAAGGAGCACCAAGAAAACAACCAAGCAACAACAGCATCAAACGAAACCTGATATGGGCCCCCGGTACGATCGAGGTCGAGACGAGCATTGAGACCGCCTGCCAGGCAGGAAGAGAGACTCCGGAAGGCCTTAATAAAGAGCGGACTCCGGCGGCGCAAGCTCTTGATTTACAACGAGCGTCCCGAATGGCGCGGGTTCGCCCGAAGCCAACGGCTCTTCGGGCGCCATTGGCGGCTGCCGCGGCTGCGAGCGTAATTGCAGTGGGCCCCCATTCATTTCGGCGCCAGCGGTGGCAGAGGAGCCGGGGTCAAATAGACGGCCGAATATTGCCGGCACAGGCTATCGTTCATGCGACCACCACTGCAGCGTCAAATTCCATATAGAATAAAAATAAAAGCGATCGGATAAAATCACTCGCCTCCCCCCCCCCCCCCCCTCCACATTTTTCTTATTTTCTTCTCCGATCTCTCATTTCTCGCAATACTGTCACGCTTTTGTTCCTCCTCCTCATTAGTACGTACATCACTCATCGTTATTTACGTACGAGGTATTAAAAAAAAGTATCCAGTAAGAGCGGTACAAAAGAGGGTGTTTTGTTTGAAGCAAGAAAAAAAAAAGAGTGAAACGCAATATTACAGCCTAACTAAGAAGGGAGTGAATGTTAGAACTTCGTATTTTGAAGCAGCTTGTCAACGCATCGTTAAGGCAGGCTATACGGCTCCAACCTATTAATAGCTTGTCCGGGCAGCACCGAGCTTCAGCGGTAGCCCTCGCGGGCTGCCCAGGGTGACTTATCAAGTCGGCTGGCACTCGACAGTGTACTTCACTTAGCGCAAGTAATGAGTGCAACGCACGTGCAGCGAATTGCTATTCATTAAGTCAACGGACACGACCAGCTCCGCGGCGGAAAGCGCGAAGAGCAAGAATGGATGACCAGGGGAGGCAGCCTGACGTTATTTATATGTACATTACACGAAGAGAGATGCGATAAAGTACAAGTTTTAAAAATAAGTAAAAATAAACAAAACAATCAATCTATACTACTTTATTCTGATTTATTGAGCTTGAAGGTTGCCCGTGGACATCTCCTATTTAACTTCTTTTTGAATTCATGACGCACCCATCGACATTACACGAAGACGACCGCTCTGTAAAAGCGTATTATACAGATGATTAAAAGTAGCTAAAGCGCGTATTCAAACACGATGCTAATCGCTGGGGCCCAACCATTCTAAGCACGCAGAGAGCAAGAAAGGAGTCTTAAAATCTCTGAAAACATAAACTTAAAACCTTTGATTGCATTTTAATCGGTGGCTACAGACAGTAAAACAAGTGAGCAGGATATAGTGGCTACAAGACATGGAAGTACATTGCCAAAGGTTCAGCGCAAGCTAGGTACTGTGCAAACAACCGCGGGTACGTCGTAAGAAATAATGTTCAAGATGAACACTCAGAAAGACTCGGCGATAAAAACTGCTTTCACATCCAATCAATCAATCAATCAATCAATCAATCAATCAATCAATCAATCAATCAATCAATCAATCAATCAATCAATCAATCAATCAATCAATCAATCAATCAATCAATCAATACTCAGCGGATGAAAATTACCTGCAGGACTATAGAGTCTGGTCGTCTCCGTTTACGCCTGTTAATGCCCCTGCACCGCTGTTATTTGTTATTATGGGCAGTTTCGTTCACATACAGATAGACCCTGGAGCTCGCGACAGTACTACCATGTGGTTGCTTGAGCGAATGGATACAGATGCCACCGATGAGATTGATAGCGAGCGAGAAATCGCCTAACAGCATGTGCTCTTGTTCTGTTCGCTCCAGAGGGATACGTACAAATTTAGTTTATTGGCGGTGTTCACGGCTGGGAGTGCTTAAAGGCCAACTCCGGCGATTTTTCGAGGTCGATGGATCTCAATGAAATTCGCTGTGTACGTTCCTTTGCACGTTTCCGCCATTTATGCCAAATTACAGGCTTGAGACATGCGCAGATTGTTTGCAAATGAATTTTAAAGATTGTCCGCAAACGCCCTCCTGCCTTCCCACAATTATTGACAACATTGCGTCTGTGACGTCTGTATTGGTAAGGCAGCGTAAGTGACGCAGCCGAGGGCACCGCTAACTTAGGCGCTTCCGCCGCTACAGCGAGCGTCTGCTGTGCACAAGGCGACAGACAGCGTTGGTTTTTCCGGCGCTTCGCTGGTCGTCCCGACTGTCACAGTTTTCATACTCCGCGCCGGCGTGACCGGCATGCCTTGCACGACTTCCGGTTCGTTCGTAACAACGTCTACGTCATACGTAGGCAGTACACTTGGTTGGGTTTCGGTTTCGGTGTTGCGCTTTTTTGCTTATTTAAAATTATTCTCCAATTTGCCGAGTATTCCTGCTATCGGGCCCGTAACAGGAGCGTCTCAGGAACATAAAAGCACCATTACTTTGACATGGCCAAAAAATCGCCGGAGTTGGCCTTTAAAGGCCAAGATTGAGCGAAGCACACAGAATAAAGTGAGGGGGTGGCATAATAATAGAAAAAGACATGCCTGTAGTTATTAAATATTGTCGACTATACCTTACTTAACCAACTTGGAACCAGAAATGATTGCTGAGGTTAGGTGACGCAAGCGATACAGAGGCTACGAAGAGTATCGCATTAATTTGAATCACAAAAAAAATGTGTCATTTCCATTCTTTACACAACTGTCAACGCGCTCTCGCTGTGACGACAAGTGACGTAATACGTCATGTCGGGCCATGTCATCCCAATATCCCATGGCATGGAGGGTTATTTGGTGTATAGAAAAATCGCGGAGAAGCACACGCAGGGCTCGGAAAACGATAACCGCGCCGCAACTTCTCTAACGTGGTCGTCTTCCCACGCCTCGACGCGCCCCAACCAGGAGCGCAAGCGTCAAGGCGCCGTCGGCCTGGGCACTGTGTCCCGCAAGCTTCTCAGTCTCGGAGCCGAATTTTCGAAAGGCAAGCCATACTTCCGATCGGAAGCACTCAATCAGGCTTGGCCACCCAAAAAGGGCCGCCCGACGCCGGGAAGCGCGGTGTGACGGCCGCGCGCAATCAATACGGCACCGAGCCCAGCGTCGGCGGCGCCAGTCGTCGGCGCGTTCAACGCTGCAGCCCGGAAACTGGCAGGAATAATCACTTTAGGAAAGGCCTCAATCGCTGCTCTCAACAAGGGCGGCTCCGCTGAAAGGAAGCGCACGCCGCCCAGTTTCGGCTGTCAGCGCAGCGCCATTCAGCGCAACGCGTTCCCTATCCTCAAAGCGTGCCGCCGCTCAGGCCTCGGACTGACAGCGGCGTAGTAAACCGCTGCTCAGAGTGTTTGCGAGTTTGCGAGTGTGGTACGTACACACTGCTGGGAAGAGGATGACGCTCGTTCCGGCACAGTCTGGGAAAGTGGTGTTAAGAGTTGCTCAAAGCCCATCCGAGATCAGCGTGGCTCATTTCGACGAGAACTGTCGGCCTCGAGCAAAGCTTTTTTTGCCAGGAGGACGCGAAAGTACAGCTTTTGCGAGCATGCTAATCTGTACTGATGACAGCGCGACATGGTGCACACTGCTGGCAAAATTTGACTGTGTAGCGATTTCGTCTTAACGCAGGACGACGGACCGACGCATAAATGTCAGCTGTCATTGGCTACGTGCTGAGGACTTGTAGATCGCATGCGGAAGTTAGAACAAATCCGCTATTCTCTGAAGAACAATCACGCCACACCGCCTCCACATGTTTGAATTTTTGCGCGGAATGTTCAGAAACAGGGACAGAGCAGTTTGCTGCTGTTCTTGTGAAGGACTGCGCAACATAAGTAGGAAAACACAATTATGATTTCTGACTCCGGATCTGACTCGGTCTTTGGACCACAACCGGCGTTTGCTGTCGCACCAAATGACATACTTTTAATTGTCCGTGCTTTCGTGGGGCGTTTCGGGAGACCGATGCGTCAGTCCTTGGAATCTGCCCGGCGACTGTATCCTACTCACAGGGTGTGACTGTGATCATTAGTTGAAGCGCTTAGTCTCTGTGTTGACCACTTGAAGTAAGCCCACGAATGGCTACTTCTACTGCTCATGATCAAAGCGTTTCAACAGAGACAGAGGGACAGACATTAAGCTGGAAATTAATGCACGGAGGTTAACCAAGGACGAGCCCCGTTTGCTACCGTATAAACTTGGGAATAGCGAAGGGGGCAAATAATGCATAAGGACTATGCGTAGACGGCAGTCGTGACAAAATAACTTATGAAGCGTCCCGTTAATTTATGCCCACACAATGCAAACTACAACGCCATTGTGACTGCAGCGATGCTGCGGCAAAAACTCAGCAATGAGGGTCGACAGGTGCCCACATAGCCTCGACTCTGCTATGGCGCACGCGTAATATGAGAACGCTAAAGTACGGGGAAAGATGCGTTCGGTTGTCAACTGAGAAAGCGCAGTCATAATGTTCTTCGTAGTGATGCATTTTCTTTACGTTAAACTTGTGCCGCAAAATACGGTGCGTTTGTGCATTCTGGCTGCAATACAGTGATGTTCGGTTCCTTAGAAAGTCTGTAAAACGCATTGTGCACACTCAAGCGATGTATGGACAGTCAGAATATTTTGTTTCAATAAACGTTGCTTTTAAAGACATTTAGATATACGGATTTTATACCGGCTCACTTTCGTAAACAAGTGAAAGAGCATAACGTTATCCTCCTTTTATTTGCTTCAGCGCAAGAAGGCGTTGACGTTTAATTAAAGAACGCTGCGTGAAAAAAAGTGTCGCAAGAACGGCGAGCGACGAGCGCACTGTTCTAATAGCTAGCTTTGGGATGTATTTGGAGCAGTTGTAATTCTATGTAATCAAGCAAAATATATTATGATAATGAGATAGAACAAGAAAAAAATATCAAGTCCGTTCTCCCTCCGACTTTTCTTGCCCTTGTGTGCACGCGTGCGTAGGAGCACAGGCAGTGGTATGATAACTCGTAACCTCAGCCCGTATTCACAAAACCGTCTTACGCTAAAAATTTTCGCAAGACAATATTTCAGCCAATCACGATGCGGGACGTATCATTAGCGAAGCTGGCAGACTGATGGGAAAACAGACTTACGAAGCTGAAGTTTTCTGAATTCGGCCCCTGCTTTGGAGAGACAGCTAACTATGTACAAATCAATCAAGGTTCCGCATTTCACTGCACGCTAAACTTTCCTGTGCTCACAGCTAGCAACTTCGTTTGACGGCAGTACAGTAAACAACCGATTAATCCTTCCCCGTCGAAAGTGGCGCCACTCAAAGCAGCCCGTGCACCGGCGTTAAAAGCTGCGCCGTTCTGGGAAGTTTTATACCGGCTTATTAGTCTCCGAAGGGAATTGGTGGCGCCTTTTCCTTTTGAGCGGTGGCCGTATGGGCGCTACGTAAACAACCGAACCAAGGCCTTCCATGAAGAATAAATCCCCTACAATCCGAACACCATTGACGAAAGCCTAAGACACTTCCGAAAAGGCTCTCAACTCACGCCGTGCGTAAGCAAGTCGAGAGGCAGTCGCCGACAACGGCAGAATTAAACGGAAGCAGAAATGATACACATTGAATGAGCCCGGTTTTAACCGATTAGGAGCAAAATATTCCAAAAAGAAAAAAAAGAAAGAGATGGCCCTGACCTTGTCCCGAAATGTTCGCATAAATTCTTGAGCACAGCTTTTTTTTAACGTTTGAGAACATGCGGCCTCCTAGTACCGCCGTTTGTGTACATACATGTGTATCAACGAATACCAATGTCTGATTAGTTCCGTTGTGCCACGACATGGAATATAGGGTATAAACTTATAAGGCAGAAATTAACGCTTTCACGTCCACTATTTTAGCGTTATTACAGCCTTTAAGATCAACGAAGCGCAGTAACTTCCGCGTCCGTTTCACCTATTTTCCCGACCTTTCATTCATCAGATTAGAGATTAACTAAGCTCTCAGGAGCAACCCATCTTTTCTAGGGTTTTCATGACCTTATATAGAGCCAGGTACATTCGTTTGCTTTTTTTTTATTTTGCAGCCTTCAAGCGAACTACAAATTAGGAATGTATGCTAATTTTCTTTTATATTTGCGTTTCCACTCGTGCCAAAATTTCTTACACGCGGAGGCCTCACGTGATCTGATAAACCTCATATCATAAGGTCGAGAACTTCTCGTCGACTCTGGGTGCGAGGGGGCCAGTTTTTCAGGCGTCCGAAAAAGATAAAAGAAACGAAGGCTGCTCGCTCTACCATTTCTCACTTTGAACGGACGACCTGATCCGATTAAGTGGTTACTCCGATGAGAAGGGTGCTACGCTTTATGCGCTTATCTCTTAAAACCCAAACACAAAATCCGATTAAGAAGGGGCGTCGAAAATCAGTTCATATAGCGTCATTTTGCGGATCTTCGTTTCGTGAGACCTCTTGGAGCTGCGTGTAGGTTGGCGACCATTTCAGACCACGCAGCCGTATCGACAGAAATGCGAAGTGTATAAGGCGAGGTTTACGTTTGCGCGCACAGAGCGCTTTAAGTACAGCGACAGAAAACGCATCGGTGGCTTGAACGAATCTTTGTAAGAGCGCTTCAGATCTGTAAAGGCATTGTGCTTTTTCTCTTGAACTTTACAGTATAGCCGGGCCGACGGAATGAGCCTTGAACGTCCCAAGTTTGTCATTTTTATTGCAGCACCGAACACAGAAAGAAAAATATGACGTGATCGTTCCTACCGTATATGAACATTGACTATGTCTCCGCGGGTAGCAGCGACTGGAGCAGAAGCCCTTGCTTCAATGGCATCGCTCCTCTGCGACTAATTAGTGGTGCGTATGTATAGCCCCACGGAGCTGCGTTGTATGGTAAAAGCTTACAGGACACTACAAAACTGAAATTAGTAAGTATTTTTATTGTTGCGGCACATTGTAAATAACAGCTGACCATTGCATTTTGATAAATGCAGGTGAATATGTGCACACGGAGCTAATTTGGTGTAATATCTCGTGGAATATCACAAAATATATCGTGGAGCTAATTTGCTGGAATATCACGAAAGTACTTTTCAATGCCCGATATTTTCCTTCAAACCAAGCTGTGAGCGAAACGTGGAACGTTCCAATCAAATGGTGCTCGTACGGCGGCGTCCAGACGACAGCGCGAGCGGAGTGTGAACGTGACTGCAAGCGCGTTATGAAGGGAGAGAGCAACGACAGAAATTACTGGAATATGATTCATTTTCCCGATAGGGCGTTAGTCGGTCGGGCTCAGTAGTGCCGCTGACGCATGCGGCGCGTACCGCACGACGACAGGTTATCGAAGCCCGAAGACACTACGTTAGCCAAACGCTTAGAGAGCACATAAATCAAAGGAGCACGCCAGCAAGCAATGTGATTTTACCGCTAATGTTAATCGCGACTAACTAACTAACTAACTAACTAACTAACTAACTAACTAACTAACTAACTAACTAACTAACTAACTAACTAACTAACTAACTAACTAACTAACTAACTAACTAACTAACTAACTAACTAACTAACTAACTAACTAACTAACTAACTAACTAACTAACTAACTAACTAACTAACTAACTAACTAACTAACTAACTAACTAACTAACTAACTAACTCCGCGATGATAGATTATTGCTTTTGTTGATCAATCGTGTGTTCGTGAGATGTATTCTCTCACTTTACTGTAGCGAAGGAAAATAAAACGCAGCTACATTGAAAGTAGGTCGCCTCGGTTACATATATTTTGAAAACATTATATTCGGAAGACCTTCGCTTGGTGTATTTCTCGAGTGGAGCCATTCAAGGCAATCCATTAGTGCCCTGACGGATATTGAGTAGCCGAGCCGAAGCGACTCCGCGTCGATGCTCCATTTTTCGAAGAGTGCGCAGCAAACAACAGCGATGCGTCTCATCGCCCACTCGCTCTCGAATCGCTGGTATCTCAAATTCCGAGTGTTTGGAAACATTTAATCCGAGCCTGAATGATTTCATTATGCAATAGATTTGCACCCGACCATGCAGACACCGGAAGTCCTTAGCATACAAGCTCCGAGAAAACAGGGTTTCCCATCTGTGAGTGTGCGCAGCCTTGGGGAATTTTTGTGCTTATTCGTTCCCGATATACAGCCCCAGGGCTTCTTTATTCAGAACCACCGGATCGCAAGGCAAATAGGAGCTGTGCGGGCCGCAGGGAAGCTTCGTTGTTCCAAGTTTTCCCTTTTTTCTCTCTTTGTGTTGCCCCAAAGATCCGCACCAGAAATCTCGTACGTTAAAGTGTGTTTGCTCCTTTTTAGGCACGTCCCAGTCGGCAAAATTAGATGCGAAAACAAGATACAGAGACCATGCCCGCTCACGACACCAACGAAGAGAATAGCGTAATGTAGTAGAGAAAATAAAACGCAAAGGAAACGAGAGAGACAAAGAAAAAAAAATAATCAAGGCTGATAATGGACCGACATTCTCAGTGTGCCGGAATCTCGCAAACGTTTCGATAGTGTAAAAATGTTTGCCAAAGCTAGGCGGCCGCTCTCCTTCCAGGCTGCTTATGTTAATTTCTGTCAGTCTAGAAGATACTATGGCCGCGTTTTCGTGTTTTCGTCGTTTTCTTTTTTTTTCTGCCCCTCGAAAAGGCTCTGCCTAAGAGAATGCCCAATCTGCATAATGGCCCCGAGCCTTTCAACGAAGACAAGTTTCAGGGCCCTTCCTGCTGGTTGCGTGTCTTGTCCCCAGCCGCCGCTTGCGTACAATTTTTCTTTTGTCATTGTACTTTTGTAATTGCTCGATTTAAATGTAACCTAGGATGAGCAACCGCGAGATCGTGCGAACAGGCCCGAAATCAATTCAGAATTGTGCTTGGTATGCGTAAATCGAGAACTACTGTTCCGAATGAGACTGAAAGAAAGAAAGACAGTTTGGCTAGCGTATAATGTTGCCCTGAGTATATATATGTTCGCTCAGGAAGTATAGCGGAAGGAGACAAATAGGACTTTAATCCTCCCGACAGGCTTTTTCTTACGTCTGTGTCGCACCGACTGTAGACTAACGCAATGCAGTCAGAAGAAATGAAGCTCCCAGTGCACCCACAAGCGTTATATTACGGTTGATTATACTGAACAGAACAACTACAGCAGATACGAATTTACAAATCATTTCGTTTTTAAGCACTATCTGCCATTGTACGGCCTCTTTCGGTGCCCAGCATCAGGACTGGCTGTATTTTTATCTTACAAACAACTATATAGCGCATGAGATTTTATGTGTGAATATATGCCCTGGACGACCTGTACATAGGTGGTACAGGTCGATAGAATATTTCACGTTGGGCGGCTTTCAGGCATAAAGCCTGGGCACACCCAGCATTAGGAAGATAGAGAAAAGAAGTCACACCGCTGAGCCCGTTCAAGTGTCAAAGAGCCAGAAGTTACGAGGCGCGTTTCCCATATCATGTGCGGACTCTTAAGAAGAAGGAATCACCCTTTCAACTTTTCCAACTGGTCTTTGCTTAGCCAACATCCTTCGAGTTGAAGATGCTAAACTGCAACACCATGTGAAACGCATGAACCCAACTAAATCTCAGCCAGTTCATTATTCACTCGCTATATCTATTTGTTAAGCTTTAATAAAAACGTCGTAACAAACATCGGTTCTCAGTCTTCTGAAAGCGCTGCTGTTGTACTGAGGCTTCTGAGTGCAAAGTAAAAGGTGTATGAGCCAATGATGGCTCTGAGACCTTTGCGCGCAGCCATTATTTTACCGACATTCACGGCGCAGGCTGAGCTGCAATCCCGGCCACGCCCTTTTAAAAATTGCAGGGATCCCATCGATGGTCGTTGCATCACAGGTACAATCACGTATCGCCAAAAGCAGTGCACAGCCGAGGATTAAAACAGAAAGAAAGAGCGAACATTGCAAAGGCGCCGGATTCGTATTTGTCATTCGCGAAGAACAGGCACCGCCAGCAAAAGAAATACGTTTAGCGACCCGCATTTCCGATACTTGCCAATACGGAGAGCCAGCGTCTGCTCGCCGGGCTGCTCGTGTGTACGCCCGTCACTATCGTTTATGGTTCAAGATTTCCCGCCCTCCTCACGTATGGCGCCACAAGTCATTTGACGGCGTGCATGTAAATGTGCAAGCGTGGCGTGATAACCCGCGGTCTGGTAAACAATTCCATGGATCCCCGCCCTCCTTGTTCATGTTCTGAACGTGTGTGATGAAACGCAGCGGTTTACGAAAACGTTTAGAAGCTCCCCGAAGCTCCCCGCTTCCCTCGAGAGTTTTGATAAGGCGACGTCTCTCGCGTCGGTCGACTTCTACACTCTTAGGTAATAATTATAAATGAGTAAAAAAATCGCTGTAGTCCCCTCTACCTCCTCCCCGAGCAGTTGACGCGGTTGACGATGATGAATGACACTCTCTTCAGTTGATTATGGTAACAACATTGGCAGCTGGCAGTTCTGGTGGAAACACCCTTAGAGAGAGAGAAAGAGAGAGAGAGAGATGCCGCCTTTCTTACTTATTCACTTACTCTTTTCGCATGCGCTGTTGTTGACGCGTGCGGAACGAGGTCGCTGTCAGGGTCGTCGAAATCAGCCGCGTCAAGGCTCGGGGTGGGGATAGCCTTCGGGAGGAGTTGACGCGCGCGATCTTGCATACTGCTCTGCGCGCCGCGTTTTGCCGGGATGCGGAGGAAGGCCTTCTGCATGTCCCCCTTTTTCTTCGGGGGGCGTTAAGACTTCTTTGCTCCGAAAGCTCAGGGACCGTGTGCGACTGTTATAAAGAATTTAGAAAGAAGAAGGGCCTCGATGTAGCGAAACACTACGCGGGCCAAGATGAACGGAAGGAAAACTTGGGCGACTTTACGCAAATATTGCCAGTTCCCGTAAAATATTCACCGGGGTGGCGGGCGGATCGCGCGCAGCTTCACATGCGGTTGCGCCTTGCCGTGCTCAGAGCCGACCTAGACTGCAACATCCTCAAGCAACGCGGCACCACTCTGCCACTCCGCAAGATTAGGAGCAATGGGACCAGTGCGGGTCGCGGTCCACAATTATTCATGTGCCCGTAGCGGCGAAGAGATTTTGCCTTGCTGTGCGTAATGGAGGAACAGTAAGGAAACAAAAGCATTTGATCGGACCTGCTGCTCGGCCAAACGGGTGCGGGCACGGAATGAAGTCGCGAGAAATTTAATGCTGCTACATTCGGTACTCAAATGCCCATAGCGGGAATGCTAACGTGAAACGATGCCCATATGATCAACGACAGAAAAAAAGTTCGCATTCCGAAACTTGTCTTGGGCTAAGACGTCGACACTGTAGTTCTGTTGATTCAGTCTTTTTTTTCCCCTGCTTATTACTGATTCTAAACGAGCACACATGCACGTACGCAGACACATATAGATAGATATATGTGGACAAATACAAAGATAGATTGTCAGACAATGAAACAAAGAAATAAAACATACGCGTGTCTTTACTGCGTTTCGACCGCAATAAAAAGAAGTTAGCAAGCTGGAATTGTTCGTGTGTTCAGATGCCTACCAACCGTGATGCCGGACATACTCGTATTATTAGCGAAGGAGGCTGGCCAACGGCACAAACCAACGCAGAGTACTGTGAATTTGGCACCCCGGGCCGTGTTTACAAAAAAGATCTTGCACTATACTTGTTCGTGACAGCTAATTTCAATCAATCTCGATGGTTGGCGTACGACTTGCAAAGGCGGCCGGCCAGTTGTAATGAGCACTCAGTATGCCAGAGAAGCTGAGAGTACTAAAAGGAAGGGGACAGCCCCGCATGTTTAACACCATGTATCTCTATTTCTATTCTAGCGTGAACATCCCTATTCAAAGTAGGCCAGATCAGCTTCACCAGTACAACAGCGCTAGCAAAAATTTTCCATTATAGTGAACCTGCATAGCGTGTTTGACACACAGTGAGCTTGGATACCATTCCTGAGTGTACATCAAGTCATCCAGTAAAAGCAGGCTGTTTACCTCTTTTTCACTGAATACGCAGCCCTGTGCCGAATGCCGGACAGTGCGGAACAAGACTGTTGACAAGCTTTACCCACAAGACTGTTGTAAAACATTATTCCATTCTATAGGCGTCAGCGGATAGTGTTTCGTTTCATGCTCAGCCGCCACAGCCCTCATTCTTTTACGGTGCTTGACATTTCCACTTCGTGTTTTTTTTCCCTTTCTTTTCGGGCGGCGGCAAACATGGCGGCCTCAGAGTGCGTCCTCAAGTCATGGTCCCATATCACATGTCGTCCTTGGAGTCTACTTTGTGGAATTAAATCGCGAGATATCTTGAGACAGCGTTGAGGTAACGTGCGCTGGTAAACACAACTCTTCGAATGAAAAGCCCCAAGCGAATGAGCCAAAGGTTTACTGGAAAAACATTGAAAAGAAGTCGGCGCCTGTAGAAAACACTAAATCCTTAAAAAGAACTCTGACACTAAAGCAAACGAGCTCATTGAGCGAATAGCGGTGAAACTTTGATGAAGCGGGGCGAGGCGTCGCTCTGAAAATGGCGGTCGCACGAGTGCCCTCGTGCTCTTAGGAAAACAGATATTTCTTTTCTTTTCTTTTTTTTGATATCTTCATTTCTTTTTTAATTTTCAATCGACAGTGACGCCGCAGCAATGAGGGCCGCACCTGCGGGAATCAAACAAGAGAAGGAATGGTTGTGGGCGTCAACCACGCGAGAAAATGGGAGTCAGCATGTGGAGAGAGACGGCCCCCCTGTATTACCCGCATGGTAAGTGAAAAAAAAAAAAAGTCTCCACAGTGCGCACTACCGCGTCCGCTAAATTTTGTTCGGATGCGCCGCGTGCGTCGCATTAACCAACGCAGGAGTCAAAGAGTTCGACGTCGCATGCTTAAGCTCGCGGCCTCCCTATATTTTTGCCCCTGGATAATTCATTACAGCGAAACATTTATTTTTGTTCCCGGCGAGCCCTTTTGTCGCTCGCTTTGCTCCTCGTGCGGAGGTGCCTCGGCGACCACGTCGGTGCGCCTTAATTGACTCCGATCCGTCAGCCTCCGCGTTGCGGTGTCAGCCGCTGCACCGAACATGCGCCGTGGCGAGTTTGAACGAGGCGAGACAGACTCGGCTCGAATCGACCGGTGGGGGTGCCCCTGGCCTTTTTATCGGCGGACGTCGCTGTCAGCTGCGAACGATTGCGGCCGACCGCAGATGCGCGCTGCATGGGACGAGGGGCACCTCCCCGACGACTTTCGGCGACGAAATGGGGCCGCGCGCTCTATTGGCGCGGCTGCGGTTGCCGCCCGCTCTTTGCTCCGCGCCGTCTCCTTTATTGTGCGCCTCCAATATTCCACACGATGTGGAAGCCACCTGTCTCGAGTCGACGTATATCTCGCGCGTGCCGAGTCGCGACTGTTTGGCAAAGATTAATAGTCTTCTTGAGCCAGCCTCACAGAGGAGCGGGTGTACTGAGAGAGCTCGTGCGGCGCGCTTCTTTTGCACACAGGTCTATGCACTGACAGTATTAGCGGCCACAAAAAAAGTGCCAGGTGCGCCTTGCTTCACCGACGATCGATTGGCTATAGAGTTTCCGCGGGCTATGAGGCGCACTTGCGGAAGGCTGCGGATTAATTTTGATCGCATCGGGTATTTTACGCGGGCGCAATAATCTTGGCACAATTTCTGCATTTGCCATGGCCAGCGTACCCAGCTTGCGACAAAGTATAAACACAGAATCTCAGAAAGCAATCACGATACGTTTATTTGTTTTGTTTCTACGTTATCAAAAAAGGCTTGCACACATGCTTATGCGGTATTTTTGCTACGTGTTTAAAAGATTTTATTGCGCGTTATACGTGCCCTGCTATAACTCTGTAACTTGTGTATTTCACGGTGGTAAACGTTGCCGGTCCCCAGCCAAGTTGTCAGTATCGGCGTACCTTAGAGAACAAGGCCTCGAGATTTCTCCTGAGAAATCGGCGCTGGTCGCGTTCACGCGGAAGGCAATGACGTCTTGGAATGTCGGAAAGATCGAGCTTCACGCAAGAAAGCAACGAAGGCGCTGATGAAGTTTCTGCGAGCGACCCGCCTCGTTGAATGATTGTGACACTCCTGTGTGTGTGTGTTTGTGCTCCCCTGCCTGCCTATCCCATTCCTCTCTTTCTTAATTTTCTGTCTCCTCTTGCCCACTGCAGGGCAGCAAACCAGATATGTTTTCTGGTTAACCTCCCTGCCTTTCCGCATTGCATTTCTCTCTCTCTCTCCCCAGCCAAGCGATCAAGGAAATCTTGGCCGTCATTGTTATTTCACGCTTTGTAAGTATTTTTTGTAGAAACAGCGACCGCAGGGACACTTCAAGTGAAATTTTGCAGTCAGCGTCGGTGCGGTTGTCCAAACATGTAATGTGTGCATATACGTAAGAAAATAAACAGAAATACAATTTTTTTTCTGGCATTAGCAACATATATTATTTAAAACTTCAGCACAGCAGCTTCGTGAGAAGTGTGTACGACAGACAGCGTGGTAGCTACTGGTGTATCTTGATTATATGTTTTTTATATAAATTACATTCGTCTTTGTCTTAAGTAGATAGCTATTTGTAGACATTATTAATATGAGAGAAGAAAACAAGGCCACTGAATTGAAGCCGTGGCAGGGGAAACTACAGACTTAAAGCAATACGTACGAACAGCGACCGAGAAGCTTAGGTAAAATTTTAAGGCGAAAGCCTTATGTGCCTCATCAAACGGTAAAAGTGACTGTCAGCGTAGTCATCGTCGTCGTCAACAAGTCATAATCTTGATTGTCCTCTGGGAGGACTCAAAGGCCAAAGACATCCGGCGCGGTCACCGAAGAAGAAGATGACGACCGCATCGATGGCTTTCGCCTTCGAGTCCCCTTAGGCGAATGCATAAGGGAGCCTGTGAATGTTTGTCCCAGATGCGCTTTCTCGCCGTCGATCATCGCGTTGCGGAAAAGACAAGACAGCGCTTTAGGCGCATTGCAGATTTGACATTTCACACAGAATGGAAGTCAGCGCTCGTGTTAAGTCTTCTTCTGTGTCTTTCGTCTTTTGCGCTCTTCCAAAATGAGTACGAACCAACTAGCTCAACTCTCCCTTTTGCTGCGGAAAAAAAAAGTTAATTGGAAAAAGCAAATGCGTACGAAAGGCCATTGATGCCGCGTTACTGGTCCGTATTGATACACAAACGAATGAGAGGAAAGGGCGTAGCGTCACTGCCTTCAGTGACTGATGAATGTATCAATTCATGTGTATGTATCGACGATTGATGTTGTGTAATCAAAGAAAGTTTCGGTGAGTGCAAACAGAAGCAATGCAAAGTTAGGTACATTTTTCAAACGTTACATACTCACTGCAGTTACATTATGACGAAACAGCGCAGACGACGGTATGCAGTTGAAAGAGTCACGGATAGGACAGCCGCAGTTACTTGACTCACTGCGCTTATTTGAGCACGAATCAGCACAAGAAAGAAATGACAAGGAAGAACTAAAACAGATGGGTCTCGTCCTTGCCAGTTTTCTGCGATAGGGCACCTAAATATTCACGGGGTTACGGATTGCGCTCGAGGATAATAAACGGGCCAAGCGCAAACACACGGTACGAGAGCTGCGGCGGGCAAAAGTGGCGGGAACAGACAAAGCGAGCCGGCCGCCACAACGGGGCGGACCCGGACTGTCAGCGACAGAAATGGGCCGGCCGAAGGCAAGTGAGTATGCCCGAAGGCCTGCACGCTGTCAGAAGCGAAGGAGCGGCGGCAGCAAACACTGGCCAGTGGCAGCCGAATTCCAGTGTAAACAAGAGCGGGGAACGTCTCCGGGAACAGCGCGCGACCTATCGCACGCGGAAGCCGAGCCCGGGATCGGGATGCGCGTCGCGGACAGCGCGTGCCTGTCCGCTCGGATCAATTCCATTAGGGGGAAGCGGACAGAGAGCCAGATGTGCTCCTCACCCCACGTACACCGCTGCCCTGTACACACGTGTTTCTGGTATGTACGAAGGGAATTGCGCAAGCTTACAGGCGGCGCGTGTGGAGTGAGCCAGAAGCGTTAACTCAGCTCCGCCGAGAGAGCCGGAAAGAATCAGCAAGGCGCAGACATAATCCATGCATGTCCCGAAACCTTCGTCCCACTCCGTGACCTGTATCGCGCCTTCATTGGCGTCTATATGAGTCCGCTGAAGAAAGCAGCCATATTCAGACAGCCTCGATAGTGAAAGCACCGGCGACAATTGCTTATATCTGAATGCCATTAACATGACTTCGGAAAGCTGAAATTAATTAGAATGGGTCGTTAACTATCTTCAAACTCTTCAGTGAACATCACCAGGGCCGATCACCAGGTTCCATTGGAAGTTCTGGTTACCCTTTGGAAGCTGTAAGGCGAAGTTTGTGTAGGGTTATGCCGAAAGATTAATCTTCAGATTGGTTCACCTTTGGATAAATTAGAAGAAATTAAACTGTGACTTTGCCGGGCCTTCAGAAAGCAATCTTCACTGCAAATGCGGGCTCTGGCTTTTTTTAAATGCGAAGCATTTCTTAGCGAACCTTTGGCACTTTTAGCTTTTCTATCTATCTATCTATCTATCTATCTATCTATCTATCTATCTATCTATCTATCTATCTATCTATCTATCTATCTATCTATCTATCTATCTATCTATCTAGCCGACTACGTCTGGGTGCTCTCATGATCGCCTCCTTAACTTGGTGTAGACCAAAATTGGCATGAGAGGGTAAGAGGATTTGACGAATATGACTATCGGGTCATAACATGAATAACGTGAAAATCCTGTCGCGTACGTCGTCAAACCCTTTCTTCCAGACATGTGTGGCACGTACCCGTTTACCACGGGCCGCGGTGTGCGGGCATGCGCCACAGGTGATTGACAGTTTATATCTACCCTGGAACGGCGAGAACAGATATTGGTAATTTAAGTGCGAGAGCGTTAGGGAAAACCAACATCGGCAGCGTTGAGCCGACGAATGGAAAGATTAGAAATTAGCATCCCAGCAGGAATCGAGCCCAAGCATTCTGCGTGGCAATCAGGTATTCTACCGCAGAACCACGCCAGTTTTACAAACTGGGGCCGAATTCACAAAACTCACTTACGAGCAAATTGTCGCGTAAGAGAAATTTTGTCGCGTAAGTCGATTCACGAAGCGAAAAAAACGTCGTAAGAGGCCATCGTTATCACATCGGCCGCTGCGGTAAAGCGCGCTGTGACTGCCCAGGAACATGTCAGCGATGGTGATGCAGTTGCTATATTTGGTGACGTCACTGAAAAAGGCTCGTAAGTGGATTCACGAAGCAAAAAAATTGCGCGGAAACAGCGTGGCTACGAGAAAATCCCAAGAGTGGTCCGGACCACTCTTACGAACAATATGGCTGTTTAGAACATGCAACTGCGGCGGGTATCTGGGTGCCGTGGCTAATTTTGAGCTAATTCACGGCCATTTAAGGCTTCTTGATGATTGCTGGTACGTTTTAATTTATTTCGGCGCTTTGAGTTTCGTGTGTTGTTTCGCTTGTACGCTATGGACTGTATTGGCACTCGTAGTCGTCCAATAAACTGGGAGTCGCAGTAATTAAAGAAGCCTATTGGGTGTCAATGGCGAAAAATTATGCATGCAAAGACTTGTGGTTGGATTAAAACCAAAGGTCTACATGAATGGTCGATGAAGTCGAAAGCGGCGCGGTATTTGGTCAACATTTTTTTGTTATGTTGTTGTGTTGCGTCCGACTTTCTCCAATGAGACGTCCAACTTATCATGATGTACGCAGCATTGGTCGAAACCACCACCAAAGAGGTTCAGAGGAGCACATCAGCTGCACGCTATTGGAAATAAAATTGAGCGTAGCGTTTCAATTAGCCGTTATTAAAGCCTATTATGTGATTCCACAACTTGTCTAGTGGAATAGGCTTTAACTGCCCAATAGGCACGATCGCTGAAACGCAGCTGTCGCTATGCGCTTTGGGTCGATCGAGAGCGGGCTCGTACGTACATTGCAAATCGCAGCATATTATAGATGTGCGAGATTATGCATGAAATCTCAAACAAATCAAGCTTTTCGATCTTCACTGTTCGGAAACCGAAACGGAACGCGTTTATACAACGATCAGTCAGAAGTAAATGGATCCAGTAATTTGAAATGGCATCAAAAATATGTGCGAATGCTCACGATTCTCGTGCTCACGTCCCTTTGCTCACGTCCCTTTGATTACTAACTGCCATTTAACATGGCGTGAGAATATCAAGTGAAGGTGGCTTCACCCACTCATAAATGTATTTTGTGCTCAAGCGTCAGCTTGACCTAGAAACCATCGCGTAGATAAGGCGAAACCCCCGCTGGAGGCTACTATCGTAGCAGACGACAAACGATAGCAGACGATGGCTTGGGCGAGAGGTGCAACTCGTGATTGGTTGGGAAGCAGTACTCTCTACAACAGCCCATCTTATGACGTTGACAAAACACTTCTTTCATCGCACGCTCCTGTCGTGTTCGTCATATCTTCCCCCTCGCACATAAGAGAACTTTTTATCTTCTCGCGATCAACGCGAAAGAGCTTTTTCTAAGTTATCTTAGCGCCTACCCCCTGCTGCGCAGTTTGTAAGAACAACATGGCGCCGTAAACTGTAGGTGTCGGCGCCGATTTTCGCAAACGCATGAGTTCCTTCAGCGTTCGACTGGATGTGCTGTGAATACCGCTGCTTTTCCGGTGCGCGCAAGCAGTGTGAAGACCGACGGCAGTGTCTCTTGGTGTGCCGTGAAGCGTAGCGAAGCCTGTGCCACGGAGTGTTTATGAAGCGGGGATCGGCGCCTGTGTAGCGACGGTAACTAGCACTGGAGGAGCCTGCAATGTGTGTTTGAATGTCTGTAACACGGTTCGTTTGCATCGCTTTCCAGAGTCTCAGTAAGGTGCAGTGCGGCATTTAGAATTTACAGCATTTTGGCGCGTTACTTGAGTGATTCCGTGCTTCCGTGATTCCGTACGGTAACGCATGAACTACGCTCTGTATTTGGTTCTTGCTTCGCCAGTGGTTAGCCCGTGCGCTTCTATTTTCTTGTGAGCAGTCCAGGCAAATGCAGTGTTCGGGAGTGAAACGATGTGCGTTGTGAACAGTGGTGCTGTGTTGACATTTCCAAGACTTGTGAAGAGGCTGTGCCCGTGTGACAGAAGATTAAAAGCGTTGATAACCGTGTTTCGTCCTACGAAGTTGCGATGGTGCTTTATGAGGGTTTTAAGGATTTGGCGCTGGGCTTGGCGCTTTCTTTTTTAACTCGTTGCTTCTCCTTTTTGTGATAACCGTAATTCGAGCGTCATAACGTGTCGAACCGAAGTCGCTCGCCGAGACATTGTGCTGTAAATGTGGCTGCTTTGGCAGTATGCCTTGACTGTTCTCCGGTGAAAACTTGGACTTGTACCTGGCAGCGAAAGCACGTGGACGTCACGCTTCGCTCCGGACAGAACACAATTCTCACTGGTGCTTTGCCTAGGATGAAGTCGTAGACCAGCACCTGCTAACTACAGGTTTTCGAGCCCATCTGTCGTGTCGTTTTGCACGGCACTGGACCTTGACTACAGCGGCCCACGGCGATTTCTCACGCTTCACCAGTGGACGTACACGTCTTGCTAGCGTTGCATTTCTACGTCAACGGCAGCTTCCAGTCCACGGACGTCTTTTGCCTGTGGCTGCAGAGCACATTCCATTCCCGATGACGCTGACGGCTGCTAATATCGTTGGGCCATCGGTGAGTTGAACTTGCGCAACTAATTTCGTTGCTATTCGTGTAGTGCTATAACGTACATTTGTAAGTTTTTCATCCCAGCAGATGTACAGTACAGTCCACTCTTAGAGGGAACGTGCGAGCGCGTGGCCGGCGATCTGCGGAGCGCTAACTGCTGGCGAGATTTGGAAATGCGGCGCATGCGTATATGTTCATGAAGGCGGTGCGTACCCCGCGTCCGCTGCCACAGCGCTCGGCGTGCGCTAGCGAGCCCTTCCCGCTTTTCTTTTCGGCAGCGTAAAGCAACTGATACCAACTCGGCCTTCCGCTTCTTTAATACGCAGACTGTTTATGGTCGCGAGGGCGAGCTTAGTATGTTCGCTGCATCCGACGTCAATTGCTTTGTTATCAAAAGTGGTCAGTTGCAACGAGCAGCATGTGAAAAATACGACTGCCTCATCGGTGAGCACTGACGCATAGTTGCGGAAGTTCTTGGTCCTCTTTTCCTTGCGCATGATGCCTATCATTTTTCTCTTACTTGCATTTAACACAGCATGGACGTGTGCCAACACACCAGCTTTGCGTGCTTCGAAAGTCTTATGGCTAGTTCTTGCCCCACATAGCGTCTCTCACAAAAATATAATCAATGAGTTTTCTCCTCCAAGTTTACCTTCATGTGTAGTTCTATACACGCGATATTTTATTGCGTGCATATGTTGCAACAGAATAGTTTTTATAGATATGTCCAAATTGTATCTCAACTATCCCATCTAAGGAGCTTCTGCAGACGTTGCTTCAAAAAAAAAAAAAAAAACCGCGTCCAGTAAAAGCTGGCGAATGACTGCGGCAATAAATAAAACCACTTTTTTCTGCCCCTGAATATTCGATGAGCAGCAAGGCAGAGTGGCGGCTAGATAAATCGCACCGCGAAAATACGGAACCGCTTTCCAGCGCTTTCATGCGCAGAGGCGGAGAAGTAGCAGACGAAACTGGGCGCGCGCCGTCCTTACAATTATATGCGCATGCGCCGCATTTACAAATCTCGCCGCCAGTTAGCGCCTCTCGAGCCGCCGGCCACGCTCTCGCGTGTTCCCTGTAAGAGTGGACCGTACTGTACTGTCACCCCATGTTAAGTTCCAGTACGAAAAGTACTACTACCGCTTTGTATATACGTATATATGGCCAATATACATATATTGCAATATGAGCAAGTACACCAGCAGTTTTTATGATTTTGCTTAAGCAGGCTTTTATCTGATTATTAAGAGGAGCCTGTCTGTTTACCACGCTTGACAGTTGAGAGAAAAATATTTGATGCGAATTTATCTTTCAGGAGCCATTTAGCAATTTTTCAGGAATTCCCTTTATATTGCAAAATTACTTGTATAGAAGATTACCGCTGTGGCAGCACTATACTTTACCAGGACATATACATTACAGTATGTAAAGCTTACATGGGGCTTTAGTTTGTTTCAAATCGAATAAAGCATATTTGATAGCTATGACTAAGTGATAATTTTTGTGTTTCTGCCAAATATGTATTAAGAGCGCTTTCAATGATGGTTTTTTAATATATCCTTTTTGGCCTCTTCACAGATTGCAGATTTTCGTAAGGTCGTGGGATACATCGATTGCAAGCACTGGCAAATCAAGCCACCTTATGACTTGGAGCACCTGTACAGAAATAGGAAGGACTTGTGCTCCCTAAATCTACAAGTCTTTTGCAACGGTGGGGGTGTCATCATCCAGCCGACCTCAAAGGGGCCTGGAAGCACGCATGGCAGCCTCATCTGGATGGACTGTGCTCAGCCTGGGAGCTTCAAGGGTAGAAAACTGCATAATGGCTGGTTGCTAGGTTAGTTTTTTTTAGGTGTTTTAGGTGTTTAACCACAGTAAACACCGGTTAATGTACACACCTTCACAACCAAAACATTGTTACTAACAGTGGATGCTTCTATTATTTTCACACAGCGATGCTAATTGGACGCGTAAAGAGCAGCAAATTATAATAGAATTGACAATGTCGAAAGTGTAAAGTCTACAGCTTATGAATTTTACTCCATACATGTGAGACTGGAAAGTTGTGCTTTTGAAATAGCACAAGTATTTTTATTGCTTATTGAGCTCTTGTGCTTGTCACTCACACAGTGTATCAAGTGCTCTGCATGGAAATAGCAAGCGGGAGAAAATCGCCTGGCTGTTCGCAACATGCAGGGAGAAAGAACTCTAGTTCAAACCTCAGGCCACACAGTAGCAGTAAATGCGCATTTTACCTGCCGTAGCTTATCTTTTTTCAATGTTGTGGCACGTTGTATTTCCGCCGTACATGTTCTCAGCACAATTGCATAGTGGCACGGTTATTTCTACAAATCGTATGTGACCTGAGTACGCGCTTGTTGATCTCTGAAGGTGACTCTCGCTATGCCTGAGAGCCATGGGTGCTCACCCTCCTGTCCGTGGCTGGCCCAGCTGAGCAGCAGTGCAGTGCAGCCCCCACCCATGCAAGACAGGTCATACAGTGCACCTTTGGTGTTCTGAGCAGGACACAGCATATCCGTCCGGCATGGCAATGACATCAATAATAATGATGGTGAGTGTTTGTGGAAGCCATAAGAGCCCATTAACATGCATTTATGGATTATGCGTGTGTTTGTTGCTCGCAATCATTTCTCCTAATCAAGTGCATTTTTTTGCAAAGTGTAATTTTGTTAGGAAAAACTGTTTCGAGCAACAAAAACACACATAATCCAATAATGCTTTGTGTTTTCAAGTCTTCAAAATTGCTCCTTCACACTGTATGATGAGGTGGCTATGTTAGAGAACTTTAAAGTGATGAACAATAGCTGTTGTCTTGTAACATAGAAATACATGAGTACACTCTAAGAACAAATCGTGTATTTGGGAGTATTTCTGCTACACAGCAATAATCAAAATCTTGCTTGCTCGCATTTAATTTTTTCAAAACCCCACTCTTGGCACTTTTCTATCAAGAATGCTATGTCACTTTGATAACACGCGCGTCATTCGTGACCCGGAAGTCCCGGGACCGTGGTGATAACGCGAGGAAAGTACGTGAGATGGATGACGTTTATAGTTGTGGGGTAGCAACACTCCCCAAATACTTGTTTTTAAATGCGAAGCATTTCTTAGCGAACTTCTGCGAATTTCAGCGTATCTATCTATCTATCTATCTAGCCGCCTACGACTTTTTGCTCTCCTGGCCGTTTCGTTATTCGGATGTATACCAAAATTGGTATGTCATAACATGGCCTTATTACGAACATAAATGACAGGTCATATCATGAAAATCATGACACGCATGTATGGAACAGCATGCTTTACATTCCAGGCCTTTGGGCTCTTGCGGCCGTTCCGTTAATTTCGTATATACCAAAGTTGGTACGGCGTGACAAGAGTTCATGACGAACATAATGACAGGTCCTAACATGCAAATCATGACGCGCATGTCATGTGCAGCATGATTTACATGACATGGTCTCGGGGCGCTCGCGGCCGTTTAAATGAAGGGATATCTACAAAAACTGGTATGACGAGACATTTCTGTATGACGAACATAACTGACACGTGGTAACATGAAAATCATGGCATGCATGTCATGTACGACATGATTTACATGCCACGCTCATGGCGCACTCGCGGTCGTTTCGCTAGATTGATATGCACCAAAATTGGTATTGTGCGATGTGACTGTATGAAGAACATGAATAACAGGTGGTAGCATGAAAACCATGACATCCATGACATGTACGTCATGATTTACATGCCACGCTCATGGCGCATTCGCGGCCGTTTCGCTTGCATGATATACACCAAAATTGGTATTGCGCGACACGACCGTATGACGAACGTAATTGAAAGGTGGTAACATGAAAATCATGACATGCAAGTCATGTACGACATGATTTACATGCCATGCTCATGACGCACTCGTGTCCGTTTCGCTTGCTTGATATACACCAAAATTGGTATTGCGCGACGCGACTGTATGACAAACATGTATAACAGGTTGTAACATGAAAACCATGACATGATGTCATGTATGTCATGATTTACATGCCGCGCTCATGGTGCATTCGCGGCCATTTCGGTAGCTTGATATACACCAAAATTGGTATTGCGCGACGCGACTGTATGACGAACGTAAGTGAAAGGTGGTAACATGAAAATCGTGATATGCGTGACATCTACGACATGATTTACATGCCATGCTCATGGCGCACTCGTGGCTGTTTCACTAGTTTGACACACCAAAATTGGTATTGCGCGATGTTACTGTATGCCGAACATAAGTGACAGGTGGTAACATGAAAACCATGATATGCATGTCATGTATGGCATGATTTACATGCCACACTCATAGTGCACTCGCGGCCATTTCGCTCGTTTGATATACACTAAATTGGTATTGCGCGATGTGACTGTATGACGAACATAAATGAGAGGTCTTAACATGCGAATCATGTTATGCATGTCATATACGGTATGATTTACACGCCACTGTCATAGTGCGCTGCCAGCCGTTTTGTTAACTGGATATATACCAAAATTGTTATGGCATGACACGAGTGCGTGATGAACATAAACGACAGGTCATGCATTGTATATACCAGAATATGCGTTTCATTGGCATGATATATACTAGATTGTGTATGCATGCGTGCATGGCAAACATGCGATATATGGTGGACTAGATGCCATGGCGTGAATGATTTCATTTGGCTCAAAGGCAAACAGGGCGATGTATGCAGCTCTTTGCTGGCTGCTTCGCATTACATCGATTCCCACAGTGCGTGGGATCTGCCGGATTTTTTTTTCTTAGATTGTAGCATAGTGAACTCATTTTTGGTCGGCTTCTTGCACCTAGTGTAAAGTCGAAATAGAAGACAATTTATTGGCTTATGTCTTACTATTGGGCAGAAGTTTGTTGCCTTCAAAATGAACGTTGTAGTTATAAATTTATATCATAAAATACTTTTTGAAATTCTTCATTGTTGATGGTTGTATGTTCAGACCTTTTTTCTTGTTTTTTATTATTTCTTCATACTTGTCATCGGCTTGTGAAAATTCGACAGCTAGAGTTGTTAGCACATATCAGCTGTCCATTTTTACACATAGCACGGTTGTAACAATCATGTGTATTTTTCTATATTCCAGCAGTATCACTGGATCAGGCGCCCCACTGTCATGTAATTGCACAGTGTATCTCGGACAAAACACACAAGGCCAACAAGTAGAGAGCGACTACCAGTGACTGTGTCCTGCTGTTCAAAGTGCACGTCAACAGAAAGAATGCATTGTGATAGTTGGAACAGCTTGAATTGTATGGTGAGAATCTGCACAGCTGCAGTTTAATCGTTCCGCAGTGCATCATTCAGCAATTCCTTGCACCTGAGGATTCAAAATTAATTAAATTCTGCATTTAATATACCAAACCTTGACGTTGATGTAAATCACACTGTAGTGGTAATGTGCAAATTAATTTCGGCTACCTTGAATTTTTAACATGCACGTAACTCAAAGTGCATGTGTGTCTCTGCATTTCACTGCCATTAGAAACAGCAGCCATGGCCGGCAACCAAAACCGTGTTTTCATGTTTGGTAGTGCACGAATGAAACCATTGAAGCGCGTAGTTTTGCTTTTGGTCAATATAGGCGTTCAGGATACACGCATTATTATAGCACAAATGATTTTATGTATGTATGAGCTCTGGAAAGTCATTTTCCGCGGATTATTTAGATGCAAAAGGAGCGTCACTATTCCTAGTATGTCCAACAGGCTTTAGCACCTGTGTAATGTTATCCTATCGCATGCTTGTCCTCTTCAACGGTCAACCTTTCTGCATGTACTGTGTAAGTTTTAATTTTTTTTCATATAGTGTTTGCTGCCATAGGTTTCTCCATAATGTACTTGTATACTCTGCAAATAGTTTATCATCTATGCAGCTTTGCTCATATTACCGCTGAAAGTATTTATTGCTTTTTGTATGGTGACTATGCATGCATTTACTTATGCCTTTTGATGCGCCTGTGCAATGGTTTAGCCTGAAGAGGCTGCTGTGTGCTGCGGGTGCAGCGAAACAGTCGCGCACCTTCTTTGTGAGTGCACTCGCTTCAATTCCGAAAGAGCGGCCCTCTCAGCCGCACTAGGCCAGCTGGACAAACGCCCCTCTCACGGAGAAGAAAATCCTAGGGCCCTGGCCTACCGGTCTTCAGCACGAGCCGCTCTGAAGGCGTTTGTTGCGGTTTCTCCAAGCAACCAGACTAATGTCAAACTGTGACTGATGGAAGAAAATGACTGATGGAAGAAAAATGACTGATGTTGCTGTGTAGTACTTGGACTGCTGTTATGACTTCGTTTTTTTGTTTGTTTTTTTATTGTTGTTGTAGTATTTGTCGCGTGCTGTCGTCACAAACTCTTCTTCTCTTCTCTTTCATTCTTACATCCCTTTCCCTCCCCACGTGCAGGGTAGCAAACCGGAGACTGCTTCTGGTTACCTCCCTGTCTTTCCTTTCTCCCTCTTCTCTCTCTCTCTCTAAACTTGAAACTGGCGACTTCGAACAAATTTGAAGGCTGATAACCATTACTACTATATTCAGAAAAGCTGTGATAGCTCCTCGAAAATGTATTTAAGATTCTGTAAACTGTGCCAGGTAAATGTTCTTAAATTCCTTTATTGTTGTCCATGTTTCATGCACCTGAAACATAATTACTTTGTCATGGCACATTATAAAATGTTATTCTGCCCATTTGTGCTGATCAACATTGCAGCTGAGGCCAGCAGCAAGATATACATGCAAGGTACTGAATCTTTGCATCACATTCCTTGCCCAGCAGTGCACTGAAATTTTTTTCAAGCGAAATGAGAGACTGCTATACAGCAGTCTCTCATTTGAAGGAAGTCGGCACATGTGCACATTTTGAAACCTTTTTGAGGAGTGTTTTCAGAAGAAGGAATAGGGTATTTACATGTCAACAACATCATTATTTGTACCGAGGAGCTTAGTAACAGTGAATTGTTTTATCCATGTATTGTCCAGAATTTGTCCGAGCTGTGCCAATCTTCCAGCCCACGTCACCTGACATGGCTTGTTATAGTGTTGTCAATATGCCGGACTATGTAAATAAACTATGTGTCATCTTGCAGACATGTACCAAAATGTGATGCATTGCATTTTTCCTTGACATCACATTGTCGGGGGCTCTTTTCTTATATATCGTCGTAGGCTGCCGCCCACGAAAATGTATAAAAACTGCTTGTGAGTGGGCAGAAGCAGAAACTATACATAAAATTGTTCCAAGAGGGTTCGAGAAATGCCGAGTTGGCACATAAGAGTGGTGAGAGATTTCTCTCGTAAGTTACTGCCTTGAAACCTCATGTGCTCAAGACTGCGTGTATCAGCATTGTTGTTTTATAGCAGTTCATCCTATTAACTACTACTCAATGTATGTATGTATGTATGTATGTAGGTATGTATGCATGTATGTATGTATGTATGTATGTATGTATGTATGTATGTATGTATGTATGTATGTATGTATGTATGTATGTATGCATGCATGCATGCATGCATGTGTCTTTTAAACAAAAACTTACGTTTCTTGTTCAGTGTAACTTTCATAAAAATTTTACTATTTGATTTCTAGTTCTTTTTCTATCTCATTTTCATTTCTCAAATATGTTTTCTACTGCGCAAAAATTAATGTAACCTTACAAAAAATGTGTGCATTCAAACAAGATGTTTCACTTAACAACGTACAGTTCTCAGCAAGAAGTTGGGAACTTTGCAACCAACCAGCAAAAATAAGTTTATAAGACAGCTCCTCTGTGTAACATTGCTTCTACACATTGCGTTTGTCGAATATGTACAACAGACTAGTCGACTTCAACCAGCAGAACCAAGCTTTCGCCCGTGGCTGTACATACTTTTACATATGTGCGTGGTATTTCTACGTATTGTCATACGTGTTGCCAATTACTATTAAGGGCACAAAACTAGTCAAGCTGAATATGCGGATTTTTGTCTGTTCACCTGTCATCTATACTGTAACTGCTGTTGATAAAGAATAAACTCGCGTTTAAAATTTTCATGTACTTACCAAGGGAAGAGTAGCCCTTTATGACGCAAATGAATTTGCCGTAATGTTTTCGCAGGCGTACTGTTTTGCCCTCTCCTCAGAACTCGATAGCCTGCTGGAGTAGAAGACACAAACACATCACTGTGTTTGTGTGTTTTCTCTCTGTCCCTGTCGTTTTGCGCAGCTGCTTGTAATGAATCCCACCCAACTAGCACGGAAACGTGTCCCGACAATGACAGTCATCTTGGCCGCAAGCATTTTGGCCGCCGCGTGTCTCCTGATGTTCTTGAAAACACCGCGATGTCTGACCGGCGGTCGAATAGCCAGAGTCGTGAAAAGTAATGCCCAGGTATGATAATTGGGTTTCGGGACTGGGCACCCTTGCGATAGTAGTGGTTAGAGCAAAAAAAAAAGATACTCTTATTTCTATGATCCGTGAGGGAGCACGGCGCAGCGCATTTGGGTATAAAGGGGCGTGAAAGAAGAGAGCGGAAAGGCCACCTTCTCAAGAAGAGAGTGCTCGCAACACATAACCTGAGGCCGTGCTATCCATTTTTCCATTAAAAAAAAATACGTGGGTGCTTGGCGACACTGCGAATCGAACCCAGTACCTCCCGCATTGTAGTCTGACGCTGTAACGACTCGACCACCGCTGCAGTGTTTCAGAAGAGAGCTGGCCACTGTAACACTTACTTCATTGTATATATATTATCTTTCCCTCGAAAGACACGTAATTCAAGACGTCCGGTGAAAGTCGATCAAAAAAAGAAGAAAAAACTCGAGATCCTAGTGCATTCGCCTAAGGTGACTCGAAGGTTAAAGCCATCAAATGGGGCTATATTACCGTGCACTTTGTATCGAGTGCGACATCACTAATAAACTATCGCTAATTGACTGTCACTAATGTCACCTTCACTAATTGAATATTCAATGTGTTTCGATTATTGTCGTTTAAATAAACTTTCACTAAACAAATCACTACTCACTTAATTTGCTTCGATTCTCATATATAAGCACAATCACACGTTCGCTCGCTTTTGTATGGCTTTCGCTCCCATATACGTTAGTAAGTAACGCGAACGCCGTCTCTCTTTCTTTTTTTTCTTATTAATCGTGCGAACGCGCAGCACGCGCGCCCTGTGAATCCAGGCGCATGTGTATAGTCATGTCACTTCAGGCCGAGACAACACCGCTTCTTTTATGTTTGCTCACGCAAACTCCGCAAGGACGAAGTGACTGCGCCGTGTTTTCTGAAAAGCATTAGCACGTAGAAACCTCCCGACGAATCTTCCTTCTTTTACGCGTGCACATATCTAAGCGTATACGATTGCTCTCTCATTCCAGCCCTGTCAAAATGCTGCGGTGAATCGGACCTGCGGCATTACGCTATGATACCTTTCTTACTGCTGCTTTGTATTTCTGTACAGTTCTCCGTAGGCTCAAAAGCCGCTCCTATGTCTTGTACTGAGATATTCGTAAGAAATGCAGCATTTTACGTCTAGCTACAAAACACCCTAATGGCAACCACCATACCGTGCTCGAACATGCCTAGTTAGTTTAGTGGCAGCGCAGCTTCATGAAAATGTAACTAAACTGGTTGTGGTAAAGAGGGGGAGACGTTTCGGTCACATCTTCAAACCTTCAATGTTTCAATTTACGCGCGGTTTAAAGATGCAGTGCGTCTGGAGCGTTGTTCGCCTGCACTTCACGGGATAGCGCACGGATTATTAACGCCATCGAGCAACTAGATTTTTGTTAGCTATGGTCATCGATGAAACCCGAGCACTGGGCTTCGCGCAAGACCCCAGGACGTCTGCGGCAACGCGGCAACGCGTAAGAGCTGTAGCAGACGCCCGGAACTGGAAGCTCAGATGCAGCGAAAATACATTGGCTATCATCGTATACCCTCGATGCTAGACGCTTCGCGTGCTGCCCCTCTGTCACCTGCGCGCACTTCTTTCTTTCCTTGTCGTTTTATCGGCTTTCGCGTTGCCTCCTTGCCCTCAAAAGTGGCTGGTAAGTTAAATTCGTACCATTGCTATCGTAATCCCTCGAGATACGAGAATTCTTGGCTAAGAAATTGCGTAGGCAAGAGAAAGCTTTGTGAATTCGGGCCCTTTGGAAAAACAGCCTATGCAGGCGTGATATTGGTGCAACGTCAATTGTGGTTGTGGTGCTGGCTATCTACTTTTACAAGAAAGCAATAAACACTACATATCTACTTCTACGATACAGGCGTCATATCAGATTAACGTCTGTGGTTCTAGTGTTGGCTCCGCTTTTATAGCAGGCTAATAAACATGACACTGTATTCCTGTGATTCAGTAAGCTATATTGAAGCATTGCTCGATCCCGGAAGAATACATTAACAAAAGTTACATAGGCTATTCACATGATTGCACCGTAAAGTGCACTTAGTTTCGATAATACTGACGTATGTATTCTAAGTGAGGGCTACGTTACGTCGCACCATAAGTTACCCTTTGAACGCCAGTGTTGTCGACCTACCTGGTAAGCCCACCATGTGCACACAGCTGCTACACTTACAAAAACTCGTCGATCCACCTCTTAACGCTTGGCTCAAAGCCATAAAATGCAGCATAGACGTACTCGCTGACTGCTTCGCATGAAACCGATTCCCACAACGCGTGGGATCTGCAGAATTTTTTTTGCCTCCGCTAGCTTCCGCAAGCGCTGCGTACACTGAACTGCTGGAAAGTATAGAGCTCGTAGTGTTCATGTGACGAGCCCCGCGGCCTTTTAAATGTGAACATCATTTTTTTTTTTTTTTTTGCTAGCGCGACGGATTCCGGATGGGTAGATGATCCAGCTTCCGGTGTGATGTCTACCGTCTCCCGCGTGCTAGTCCCGTCATCGCAGAGCACATACAGTATACACCGGATAAACAAGCAAAAAGGCAAACATCGTTCGGGCACGCAATTTGAAACATTTGGCCTCTAGTACCGAAGCCTGATGCTCAAATCCCTGCAGCACAGATGCGCGCAATCATCACGCGGCATAGAACGCCTTTAAGAATGTACCACGTGCATAGGTCGGCAAAAAATGTGGAGCTCACTCAGACTCATTCATGGAATATATTTTGCCCTTAGGACTCACTCGGACTCAGACTCGCCAAAATTTTCCTCCACTGGAGTCACTCGGACTTAGACTCACTAAAATGTTTCTCAACCGAACTGACTCGGACTCAAACTCACCTAAATATTACTCACTCGGACTCACTCAGACTCACTCAGACTCAGACTCACGGCTCGATCTGAGTACCTGAGCGTATAATCATGAGTCCGTTAGCGTATAATTAGGTTTTTTGATCAGGATGTCAACGCACCTAAACGCCAATATCTCGCGTAATCGGTGCTCTACGATACGCATTTTGATCTCGTACCTTCACATACGAGCTATCAGTGATTGCAATCGACTAAGGGCATTTTTATTGAATGATATGACTCACACTAGATATTTTTATCAAGACCTTTTTTTGAAAAGTTTTGAGGAGGGGTGGGGGGTTCGAGCCACGTCTCTGATCAATGAAAAGTGAGCTGGTGTATGAACGATATAGTGCGTTGAAGTATCTGTGAGTAGAAGGGAGTATCAATGTGAGTCGTCATCAGGCTGAGAGTAATGCTGAAGTTGAGTAGTTATCACCATAGGTCGGCAAAAAAATCCCTCAGACTCACTCAAGAAATATATTTTGTGTTTAGGCCTCACTCGGACTCAGTCTCACTAGAATTTTCCTCAGTCGGACTCAAACTGAACAAAATATTACTCACCCGGACTCACTCAGACTCAAGACTCACGGCGCCTCGATCTGAGTCTGAGTGAGTCGACTCATAAGTGAGTTGGCCGACCTATGACCACGTGCAAGAAAACGCATTCAGAGGTTCGGCGCATTTACACAACGAAAGCGGAGTGTCGTCAAGTCGCTGTTATGCTATTCGCATTCACAATAATTGACACCAGGCAAATTATTTTATATTTTTCCCCTTCTCGTTCTATTTTTGCTTCGGGGCGCACGCATTGCGGGCTCCACATTGGATGAAGACGGGAGTTCGCGGGTCGCAGTCAGTCCGAGGAGCACCTGTTACATAGGCACTGCCTGTCTTCAATAGCGTGTTCCACGAGATGGTGGGCGCTACTACTGTATTAAATTTCGACAGTTCTCGCTCCGCACAGGCGTGTCGTATTTTGCAGGTCCGTTCGCCACCGGCCGATCAGCGCTCAGCGCTTGTTCGTTTGCAATACCTTGTAAGGAGTCGTTTTAAGTAAATAACTGCAGCGAACGCAATGCGTATTTACAGCGATTCAGAATGTTACGATTGCTTTGAACACTTTTAAATGCGAAGCAGCTTTTGCGCTGGGCTGTGTCCGTAGTTCCATTGGCGACCGTCCGCTTTCTACCACCTAGCATAGCCATCTGAGCGCGCGCTCGCGCCAGGGAGAACTCTTATTCCTCTTGTTCTTCGACCACCTTGATGATGATACGTGCAGAACACTTCAGGGGCCCGGGCTGCCGTATGCTGTCCTAGCTTGGCGCAACGCAGACAAAACCATGTGTGCTGGTACGCGCGAGCCCGTTTGGGCCTGTGTAAGGGGCTGGGTAATACGCTGTGGCCTCTCCCCCTTACACTCTCTCAGCAATCATGTGAAGGCGTTGGGAAACGAGATTCTGCAGACGCGCGATGAACCCGCGTGGCATGCTCCAACAAGAGTTCGGGACGGGTAACAGCAACAACAACTACAGTGAATTCATGGTGTGCTCCACTTGCAAGGACGCGTTAACATCGGGCAAGGTGCCCGTGATGAACGGAACTTTAAGTTGACCCATGCGCTGCTTCGCATGGTTCCCTTTAGTGGAAGATGGTGTAATTTTTTTTATAACGAAAGAAAAAATTATGACCAGTGAACCAAAACATGTTATTCCTAAAGAATGACAAAATAAAAAACTATAGCTTTTTATTGCTTTTATTTAGAGTGGAGGAGAATTTACAAAGGAAGAAAGCTACAGAGGCGGCTCCAAAGACCCCTTCCCAGCGACAAGGCGGAGTTCAGAACAACGCAGCGAAGTTCACATACTGTGACGCAAAGATTAGAAAGTTTCTGCAAATGTACTCATTATCTAAGTTCTTGCTATAATCCGCGCGTTGCTCATTGTTCAGTGTGGTGCGAGAAAGTACCTATTATAGTGGGTCGATGCGACGATGGACCGATTTGGTGGGAACAGGGGGGAGACAAAGAAGAAGAATAAATAGATCGTGTTTTGGATCTGTGCGCGGCAGTCGTGGAATGTTACATTGGCGCAGTCTGTGACAGGATACAAGCCTCTATTATGTGGATAACGCTGAGCGTATCGAGAGGCCGAAACGGTCAGTCATATTTTTCAACCTGTAAAGTGGATGAAGATATGCAGTATGATTTACCTGAAATCATCACGACTCCCAAGCTTCGCGAGTTTATCGCCGAGAAGGCTGGAAAGACGCTGCAGGAGGTTGATGGCCAAGCATCAGTGAAGATACCATTGAAGCATTCCGAATTTCATGAATATATCATGGCGCCGCTGGTGCAGCTGAAGACAAGGACTTCACCAAGCAAAGCCGACTCTTCCATGGACTCGTGCCTGCTAGAAATGCTTCGCTTGCAGCAGCAACACGCCGAGCGACAGCAGCAATTCATGGAAAATCTTCTGACAGTTATTCAAGCCCAACAGCGACAACACAAGCAGGTGGTAAAGCCCGACATCTTCGACGGAGAAGATTCAAACCCAGAGACTTGGATACAGTTCTACGAACTAGCGTGTGAGGAGAACTCCTGGAATGAACCCTACGAGCGCATCAAGAACATGCGTCAGTTTCTCAGTGGACTTGCCAAGAAGTGGTACGACATCCACTACGCTGGACATATGACAGACACGTGGGACCAGTGGAGAGCGAGCTTTTTGGCAGCCTTTGACGAAAACCCGGTTGAAAGGTGGGACCGAGCTATTTTTTTATAAATATCGTTCAGGGAAGCTACTAGAATACTTTTACGAGAAAAGGCGGCTTCTTCACATGGCAAATGCAAAATTACCCGAGTCCGCAGTAGTGCCACTGATTGTTCACGGCTTACCTAAGGAACTGAAGAGGCAGGTGCAAGTAAAGTCGCCTAAAACCATCGAAGAGCTATTGGGAAGTTTCCGAAACATTTGCACCGATTTTGCACCACAGAATGTGCGTCGTACTGACCAGACTTTTGAAAGGGCACCATGGAGGTCTCGCGAGCTCGAAAATCATCATAGCAAGAATCGAGTCGTCAACCTGATGTCTGCTACCCGCAATGACACAGAACAAGCCGCCTCGAATTCAGAGGAAGCGGAACCAAAAAACTAATAAAAGAGGGTGTCCAGTCCCACCTGCTGACAAAAACTGAGACTGTTTTTCTAACGGCCCTTAACCTTGTTTATATTAAACTCAATGTAAATGGTGACGACGTTGATGCATTGGTTGACAGTGGTGCATCAGTCTCTGTAATAAATCAGGCCCTTGTCAAATGTGACGAAATAATTAGAGGGAGACCGGTCCAGGTACAGAGTTTTGATGGGACAAGACAAATATACGATGAATGGGTGAAAACAAATGTTTCTTATCAGGGCCGGCGGGTTAATATCGACGCCCTTGTCGTGAAGGGATGTGATTATCAATTCTTGCTTTCGAGACCCGATATGAAGACACTGAAGTTAAATCTTTATTGGAACGATGAAGTAACTGTGGCGCAAGAGACGTGCGCGTCCTTGAACATTGCAGACCATCTTGTTAAGTGTGAAAAAGAAGTTCGTGAAAAATTTCCTGAACTTGTCTGCCTAGGAAACTATCCACCGGCTACAACAAAATTTACTGTTCCCTCTAAGCTGAGAGATGTTACGCCGGTCAGAAAAACGCCTTACAGCATGTCCCGTGAAAAAAAACTGTGGTTGAAAACTCAAATCCAAAATATGTTAGATGCTGGAATAATACGGCCATCGGTGTCTACATTCGCCTCGCCTATTACTTTGGCGCCGAAAGAAGACGGATCTTTGCGACTGTGCACTGATTACCGGATTTTAAATAACCAAACAGACCTATTTCTTTTTCCAATGCCAAGGATTGACGAAATAATTGAAGAAACCGGAGGTTGCAAGATATTTTCTCGTATAGACCTCTGCAAAGGATTTTGGCAGATTCCACTGGAAGAGAAATATAAGATGTACACGGCCTTCGTCACACCATTTGACGTTTACGAATACAATCGTTTACCTTTCGGATGGAAAAACAGCGCGGCTTGGTTCCAGAAGATGATGAATAGTGTTCTCAAGCCATTCCTCGGATTATTCTGCAATGTGTATGTGGACGACATCATAGTCTACTCCAAGGATGAAACATCACACGCTGAGCACTTGACATCTGTTTTGATGGCATTACGTGACGCCAAACTGAAAGTGAACTTTAAGAAAAGTGAATTTTTTAAGCACAAGATTACATTTCTCGGACGCGTTTTGGACGGATTCACAAAGAGCACGAAAGAAGAGTCCGTAGAACGTGTACGACGGATGAAGAAGCCAGACAATGTGCACGCAATCAGAGTTTTTCTTGGCCTCGCAGGACATTTTAGAAGTTACATAAAGGATTTTGCAGCACGAGCGAAGCCGTTGAACAACTTGCTCCGTAAAGACACAGATTTCATATGGACTGAAGAATGTGAGAAGGCGTATAAAGATTTGGCCATATCCTCGGACCCAATACTCACGCTACCGGATTTCACTGTTCCATTTGAACTTACAACGGATGCATCGAACTACGGCGCAGGTGCTGTCCTGTACCAACGAAGAGCCACAAGAGGAAGCGAAAGAGAAAGACACGTAGTTGGATATTACTCCTATACTTTCACGAAGGCAGAACAAAACTACAGCACGACTGGAAAGGAGGCATTGGCTGTTGTGCTAGCATTTAGGTATTTTCGATCGTACCTAGAAGGCACGAAATTCAAGCTGTTCAATGACCATCTGGCACTTACTCATTTGCTAAATGGCTCTCAACCTAAAGGCCGAGTTGCTCGATGGATAAGTGAAATTCAACAGTTTGATTTTGAGGTGGCACACAGAAGCGGACAAGATTTGTCAGACGCTGATGCCCTTTCTCGACTTCCCATTGCCAGTAACTGTGAAAACGACGAGACAGTGAACTCACTCACAATGTGGGAAGGCACAGAAGAGCTGATGTATGCAGACGGAAGGTTTTACGTACCAGATACTCTGAGAACAAGACTTCTCGGACTTTATCACGACAGTCCCGAGTCAGGAGGGCATGACGGCTTCTGGCGAACATACAACAAAATGAGGAGAAGATTTACGTGGCCTGGCATGAAGGAATATATTAACGACTACATTAGCTCTTGTGCACAATGTCAAATTAACAAAGCGAAATACAAGCAGAAGACAGACAGCATGATTTTTCCACCTTACTCAGAGATCCCATTCGAAACTGTGCATGTTGATTTCGCCGAACTGAAGAAAAAAAGCGAAGGAGTGAAGAAAACGGAATCCTTTTTGGTGTGCATTGATGAATGCTCACGGATGCTAGCAGCCAAGCCAGGAAAAGAAAATGCTGCTGCTGTCATATCGCTCTTGAGCAGAGACATGTTTAAAGCAGTGAAATGTGTTGTATCCGATAATGGACCCGCATTCAAGAGCCAGGCATTCGCAAGGTGGGCAAAAGAAAGAAACATTACCCTGAAGTTTACAGCCCCTTACCATCCATCAGCTAACGGACTAGCAGAGCATGTCATCCGAGATGTAAAACAATACATAAGCATGCACCCAGGATTCCCAGGAGGATGGAAGTGTTGCCTTCAAGCAGCTGTGTCCCACCACAACAGATCGCATACAAGCACTCTTGGATGCAGCCCTCAATACGCCGCCTTCGGGGAGCCTGCCTATTTACCTGCGGACGACATACTTGGCATATCAGAGAAGCTTCACCTGAAGGAAACGGTGTAGAACAGCAAAAGAAGCACAGGGAAGCGATGAAGAGAGCTTTTGACAAACGTCATAACACAAATATTCCCGCAATAGCGCTAGGTGATATGGTTCTGGTGCGGAAAGGTTACGGCGGTCCGAACACAAAACTTATGGGGCCGTTTAAAGTGGTAAAATTGGCCACAAAAGAAGGAGTGCTGAAGACCATCGGCTACACGACGGAAAACGGTGCGATGGAGATAGCAGCCATTGCCAACGTCATCCCTTATTTGGAGCGGAGGAATGAAACAAAGCCCGGGAGAGTGTAGTGGGTCGATGCGACGATGGACCGATTTGGTGGGAACAGGGGGGAGACAAAGAAGAATAAATAGATCGTGTTTTGGATCTGTGCACGGCAGTCGTGGAATGTTACACCTATTTTAACACATAACGCTCCAGAGCCGCCGACTTTCTGCGTCTTCACTGAAGATGTTCCCTGTAGATATATGATGGTTCGCTGGAGCTGCCTTCGAATCAGATCGGGCACCTCAATTGGGCCGCGTTAGGCGAAGTGGAAGAGAATGTAAAGGCACAGGGACAAGGTGCTCCTAGGAAGATCTACGAGAGATGAACAAGCTCCGTAAGCTGTCGAGTAACAGTCCGGGGAATATTTCTCCCCGTTAAAAAAAGAAAAGACTCGTGGTTTCCCGGGTGGCACCAGGATTCTATCCGAACAGCTCGTTCGTACGTGACGGATACTCTATACCCCTAGGCCCTATGCACCGTAATACATCACACCGTCTTTTTTCACGTGTTACCGCAAGCTTCCTTATTTCTGTCCCAGCCGCATCGGTGACTAGTAGCACTGACAGTGCTCTTATACTACAATTCATATAGTTATCTATACGCTTCACGTGCCTTTGTTTCGTGAAAAATAAAAAAAAAAAGTACTTGCCGCCGATATTTAGACATGGTGTCATTATCGGGCCCTGGCAACCAAACCTAAATGGTTACACACACACACACACGCACACGCACACGCACACACACACACACACACACACACACACACACACACACACACACACACACACACACACACACACACACACACACACACACACCTACCTCCATTAAAATTTACCGTTATTCTTTTTCTTCGTATGGTCCAGAAGGAATGTTACGCAACGGAAGAAAGGAAGGAAAACAGGAGAGAGTGGAAAGATGGGAACGTTAAGAAGGTGAGAATTACCGGTATGCTACCCTACACTAGGGAAAGGGATGGGGGAGTTTGAAAGAGGTGTAAAGACTCGTTCACGCATGCGCCAGGTCGCGCGACCAGGTTAGTCGCAAAGCGACTGGTCCCAAACGGCAGGAAATGGCAACTTTGGTCGTAAAGAGGCTACTTTTGGCTCAGTCGCTCACTGCTCGATTTCTCAGTCATGCGACTGTAGTCGCAAAGCTCTGAATCAATCAGATGCCCAGGAACAGGGCGTCAGCTTATTCTGCGGTGCAATAGCAATGCGAGCAGACGTGAATTTTTTGTGGCGATGGGTATAAATCGCACGCAGATGTGAACATCGGTCGCCTTGAGTATCTTTGTAGTTGCCAGTCGCAAATGGTCGCGCGACCGATGCTAGTCGCAGGTGTAAACGAGCCTTAAAGAAAGAGAGGGAGAGACAAGGGGGAGAACACACAGAATGTCACAGTCGGTCATTCTTGTACGATATTCCTGATCACTATTAGTTCACAATCGCTTCTGCAGTTCTGCTGTTGTCCTTAAAAATTTTACCACTGCCTTGGTCGCCTTCATCTTCGATAACTTTTCAGGATGAGATTCCAGAACGGCTGCTACCGACATCCGCCGGTGGTCAATGCGAGCTAGAGCGATTGCGAGTGATCGTCTCTGCCGAGAGTAGCGAGGACAGTCGCAGAAGATGTGCTGTAAGATCTCCTCACTACCACAGTCGTCACAAAAAGCGTTGTCGGCCATTCTTATAAAAAAGAAAATGACTTCATGAAAGCCATTCTTAGCCATAGCCGGAGTAGCAGAGTGGCCTCTCCTTGGCGGAGTCCACTTGGCATCCGAAAATGTAGCAAAGCGTTCAGGTTGTGTTGACGATTGTTTTGGTTACTTGCTGTATTCTATGTGAAGTGCGTAATATCTTGTGCGATCCCTCGAAGCTTTCTGGCAGCATCAGACCTTGAAAGGGTAAACGCTTTTTCCTCGTCGCCTTGAAGAGCTAACTTTACACAAAAATAGAGCAGTTTTGAATTCATACAAAAAATTGCCGCGGTTTGTCGAGCGATAGCTTGTGAACCTCACAGCTCGGCGGCCCTGCTCCACCTCCTTGCCTGGTCCTGGCGAAGCAGCTGCCAGACAGCCGCTTTTTCTAGAAGAAACTACCGCATCTACAAATGCACCACACGACAACACACAGACGCTGTTCAGCGCCGTCTTCGCTGTCGGCGCCAACGCGCAGTAAACTTGGATGCAGCCAGCGCCTCTGGCGGTGGCGGCACGAAAGACTGATTTTGAGCCTCGGTACGCTCTGGCGAACGCGCCGCACAAACCTTTCGCTGAAGCTCTTGGCCAGCGTTGCTACGACACGCGAGGCGCGTGGAGCTAACATGACCTTGGCTGAGCTTGGAGGTCAGATTCACGTAACGAGCTGTTTTTTAGGCTTGTACCTGCAGGATTAGAGGTATCGCTCTAAAATATAACATTAATGATCACAAACAGTGAGAAACGTTGAAGAAAAGCTGCACAGATACATTTTAAGATTCCTTGTGGTTTATACATTTGCATTGATTAATGTGAATCATTTCTCTCACGCATGTACACTCCACTCGTCGATAACGACCGACGAGCCAAATATCAGTGCAACACAGCGAATCACAGGAGCGAGCTGTAAGCGGCTGAAATCACTTCCCGACTCCCATTTCCTGTTTATCCCACGGAAAGCACCGCCATCAGAAGGAGGCAGAAAAAAAAGCAAACTAAAAAAGAACAGCGTATCTACGCGACCGAGGAAAGGATTAGGCAGGAAATGTTTAGGTACACGCAAGACATTTCCATACTAGAGTATAACGACGGCACAAGTTTGCCCGTTGAAGCAATTTGTCAGGCGGTTTTCGTTGCCTCTTTGCACATCGTTCTCTCAATGATGACTTCGCCAGTGTCGCTGTTGCTGCAATCGCAGTTTTCCTTCACGCTGCAGCTAGATCCTCTGAATGACTGAAATATTTTCCGTAAACCCTTTTCCACTTCTGCCATGACTTCGACACATGTGACCATGCTTGAGAAGACACAATATTAATGAGAACTAACAGACAATAACGCCAAGGAAAGTATAGGGGGTGTCATCTGTAGTATTTAGAACATAAATGTGAAGAAAGAAAAGTGGACGAAAAGATGACTTGTCGCCGGCAGGGACCGAACCTGCGACCTTCGAATAACGCGTCCGATGCTCTACCACTGAGCTACGGCGGCGGTCATCCTCCCGTCCACTTTTTGGGGTATATATGTTGATTTAAACGTAGGAGTGTTAGTCGCTCTAAATACTACAGATAACACCCCCTATACTTTCCTTGGCGTTATTGTCTGTTAGTTCTCATTAATATTGTGTCTAACAAAGATAAACGAGCCCTTAGAAAATCATCTCCCTTCCTTCATTCATAGCGAGGGTCTCGTCCTGGCAGACTTAATGCCTTCAGGTAGTATGCGAGGGATTATTGGTCAGCTGCCAGCTCGTAAAAAGATCACGTGCTACGTGACGCCACCAGGCAAAAAAAGAGTGTTCTACACTCGCCGCCATGGCTGCGATTGGCGCTGACTAACACTCCTGCGTTTAAATCAACATATATACCCCAAAAAGTGGACGGGAGGATGACCGCCGCCGTAGCTCAGTGGTAGAGCATCGGACGCGTTATTCGAAGGTCGCAGGTTCGGTCCCTGCCGGCGGCAAGTCATCTTTTCGTCCACTTTACTTTCTTCACATTTATGTTCTAAATACTACAGATAACACCCCCTATACTTTCCTTGGCGTTATTGTCTGTTAGTTCTCATTAATATTGTGTCTAACAAAGATAAACGAGCCCTTCGAAAATCATCTCCCTTCCTTCATTCATAGCGAGGGTCTCGTCCTGGCAGACTTAATGCCTTCAGGTAGTATGCGAGGGATTATTGGTCAGCTGCCAGCTCGTAAAAAGATCACGTGCTACGTGACGCCACCAGGCAAAAAAAGTGTGTTCTACACTCGCCGCCATGGCTGCGATTGGCGCTGACTAACACTCCTGCGTTTAAATCAACATATATACCCCAGAAAGGGGACGGGAGGATGGCGCCGCCGTAGCTCAGTGGTAGAGCATCGGACGCGTTATTCGAAGGTCGCAGGTTCGGTCCCTGCCGGCGGCAAGTCATCTTTTCGACCACTTTACTTTCTTCACATTTATGTTCTAAATACTACAGATAACACCCCCTATACTTTCCTTGGCGTTATTGTCTTTTAGTTCTCATTAATATTGTGTCTAACAAAGATAAACGAGCCCTTAGAAAATCATCTCCCTTCCTTCATGCTTGAGAAGGCTGTTCAGTGAAATTCGACAGCTTCTTTTCTTTCTTGTTTTTTGTTTCTTCTCGTATGCCAGGTATGTTAACCGCCCTATTTCCTCAGTCATTGTCAAACGGTCACATTCCTTATGATTGGCACATAGCCAAAGTAATACCCATTTTCAAATCAGGTGATTCTGCTTTACCGCTTAACGATCGTCTCATCTCCTTAACCACCACAGAACTCAGCCACCACCTTAACCACCCTTGAGTAAACGCCACTGAACTTGTGTTCAGTGGCGCTCACTAGAAAAGATAATAAGCTAGAAAACAAAATAACGGGCTGGCAGTGCACGTATACACTAGTCGGTGATCAGCGTCTGTGCGATTCTGAAGCTGCAGAAGCGCGTACGGCACGCATTGATCATCATCGCACGGTCGCCGCCACAGGCGCATATGTAACGGCCATGTTTTGCCCTCGAAGCCGACGTGGGCGTCTAGCGCCTTTCTCTCGACTGCCCGCGTTCAGCGCCATAATGGCCCCGTCGGCAGCTGTAGGCGCTAGGTGGACGGTGCGGCAAATAAGAGAGGGTAGCCTCGGGGCGTCGCTTCTTGCTGTGGGTCTGGGAACACGGCGTGACGAAGAAAGGCAAACGTGCGCGAGAGCAAAAGAGAAAACGCTGGTCAGGGAGGCACACGGTAATGCAATACTGACAATCAGCTGCCACTCTGGAATGCTCCCTTACCGCGCGCCTTTCCGCGCGCCTTTCTTTTCCTTTCAAAGGCCCAAACAGCAGGGAGGGGGTTCCGCCTGCGAGCCGCACATATTATTGGGGATGTGATAACAAACATCTAAGGATAACGGCGCGGACTGCTTAAAACTTTAATTGATGTAAAGTAACTTGGAGTCTATTTATTCTTCGTTTCTCCCAAGTATCACGTACAATTGACGGATTAATAAATTCAGCCCAAAATAGTATACTGCAACGCATCTCTTCATTGGAGTAATCCTTGTTCCATTGACTTTTCATAGAAAGGAATGTACTACCTTTAAAAAAAATACATACTGAAACCCTCATGCTTTCACACGTTTAACAAACTATGATGAGATTTTACGTGTAAAATTATTGCGCAGTTTTGAGAACACGGGTAAGAAGCATCAGACTCATTAACGCCGTTTTTCGCTATTGCTGAAGCGCAATGCGACCGAGGGGGAATAATCCATGCTAAGAAAAAAAGAAAAAGAAAAGAATGACTATGACCTCATTCTAATGTAATGTGCGGACACGTGTTTCTAAGCGTTATAACTAATTCCCTTGCTAAATCTGTAAAAACGAAAGAGCCTCCGATAATAATATCCGCTTAGGCATGAAAAGAAGTTAAAGCCCCGACGCTTTACATTGCTGCCGGCAAAATTTTAAACGTACATGCAGAACATGTGGTGCCTTTAGAGCTAGACTCTCACCAACATTATTTTAAATGCCACGAGTGATACTGAAATGTGTGTATATTAAAGTTTTATTCTGCGCGGCGGAGACAGAGTGCATGGGCAATTGAGGTCAGAAAGTACATAATTCAAGTAATTAACTGTACGTTCTTACTTTTTGTGCTTACATCTGGCATTTATACGGAAAGCCTGCCGACAGTCGTATCCTTAGACACGTTGCCTTTGCTCAATTATTTCTACAGGGCTCGTGTTCGAATACATTAATCCGGAAATTTATCCCCAAGTGGGGCTAATTTTACATTCTGAGGCAGTAACCTTAGCGCAACTATGCCATGGCTCAGCTACTCGCGCCTTATCCTTTTCACAAGGTGAGCGTTGTAATAGACCTGCTATAAGCTAGGAGCTGGCTTCATACCAGTGCGCAATATGCGACGAGTTGGACTACAGTAACGAGATATATTGGGCTGGTATCCCACCTTATAATACAATTTTAACTTCAACTGACTTACTGGGAACGACTGTCTTTTGAACTTTAAAGGCAAGTATTGTAGAAGGGAAGATTAAACGAAATAAACTTGTGTTAGAATAGGGATGTATTCAAATTTCCGACATAAATGAACGCGTTAAACGTCAGTATAAATAAAAAAAATGAGTTCTATGGTTTATTATTCTCTGACCGGCGGCTTCAGTCGCCTAGCGCCACCACCGGAGAGCCCCGAGAACCTCTTGATCCCGGATTTTCATAGCTCGTATAATGCTTCAAAGAAAACCGATATAAGTTTGATTTTAAATGGCACGGTACATGTGCACGCGATACCGACAGGAAGACGGTTCAATTCTCGTGTTTCCTGACTATGGATAACGTGATTGTATTATCTTACTCTTTAGAGCCGCGCAAGCTCCAGCTTGTAACGATGCGCACGTGCCTATACATGTAATGGGTAAAAGTGTAGGCAGTAAGCCGGTACCTTTATTCAGCAGTCGGCTGCAATTTGATGCTTTCGTTTACCTTCGCTCTCTAGAGGAGATGATGAAGGATCGGCGGCGATATTCCTGAATGTTGGAGGTAATGCACTGAGCGAAGCGCACCCGTCACTCAGCAAACGACAAACTAAAGCAAAAAAAGAAACCCCGACGATTCGAGGATGCGACATTGCTCGGCTTTGGGCTTCGAAGCGCCAGCGCGAAAACTGAATTGTTGCGTAATCCACACTGGAGTCCATTTTCGACAGGATTGTTGAGGGTAGCTTTCGCAAGTGCAGTCGCGCTGCCGTGTTATCGGCGCAAGCTCTCTCGGCGCACACAGATGGGAGCAGGCAGGAGCGGAGACAAAATAAGGAGCCTTGAGAAACTGGAAGAGTGCTCGCTAAATGGGACGTCTTTTAAGAAAGGATCCACGCTCACGACTGTCAGCAGCTTTAATTATTGCTCACTGGTATGCCCTGGGAGGGACGAACAAAGCGAGCGACATTATGCGCCGTATATTAGAACGACCACTGGGCAATCTACGGGACTCCAAGTGGTCGTGTGAAGGAGGAGCCTCAAAACCTTGACTGCTAACGTCGCGTTCTGCGTAGAAGGGTCTGACATTCGACGTGTTTACAAACGGGAACGCTCGAGGAGATAATCTGATAATGTGGGTATCCTGAGGAGCGGCGAAGTAAGGGCACACCGGAGAGGCTCATGACGGAAGAAGCAAAAAAACACGGGAGGTTGAGCTCACCATGTCATGTGACTTTCTGAGTATAACTGCAGTGGATGTAATTGTGGTGTTTGTTAAAGGGACCGACAACCAATTTTTATGGTGCCCATTTTCTTTCATCATCAGCCTGTCTACGCCCACTGCAGGGCAAAGGCCTCTCCCATGTTCCGCCAATCAACTCGGTCCTTTCTGCTGCCACGTTATACCTGCAAACTTCTTAATCTCATCTACCCACCTAATTTTTTGTCTCCCCCTCACGCGTTTGCCATCTCTTGGAATCCAGTCAGTTACCCTTAATGACCACCGGTTATCCTGCCGACGTGCTACGTGGCCGGCCCATATCCATTTTCTTTAGCGCAACGGAAAGCTTACCGGTGAGGGTGTCTAATCACGGAACGGTAACGTGGAAAACGCTGTGAAACATTCGTAATAAGAATTTTTCAGTCTGCGGCGAATATGAAGTCGTAGACACAAGTGACAACCCATGCTGCAAACAGTGAGAGCGAGAGCGGTTCGTGTTCGAGCGTGGCGGTTTGCCGCGCATTCGTGCACTCCGCGCGCATGCGCCGCGGCTCGACATGTTCCACTGGTTATTGCGAAGGCAGCGCCGCTTCTCACCGTGCAACTCATTTTACCTCGTAAGCAGCACAAAATAGAACGGGGATAGATAACAATATACCTACTCTAATTTTCAGGACTAATTATGGCGAGCATGACAGCATCATACTACGTGACTACGTACAGCAAAGTGATCGACTCCATACCTTCTTCAAGGCTCTTCCACTAGGCTGCGCCGCGTACCAGTTGTTGTTACTTTTAAACACGATTTAAACATATAAATCCACTCACAAGGCGAAAAGGATGCTGGAATCTGTCACTATATTTCAGTGTGGTATCATTTTTGCCAGGATCTAATCACACATTGTGATCAGTTGTCGGTCCCTTTAAGGTAACGTGCACAATTTCTCCTCGCAGTATCACATTGCGGTGTAGTGCAGGAGGCTTCTTATGCGAATATGATGACACCGAAATGGGCAGTTTGCTTGGAAAAATACTCGCGGTTTCGGTGTCGATTATAAAGGCAGTTGCGATCATAGAACCTGAATGCAGTAACTTATTTGACTTTATGGGAATAATAATAATGATATCTTGGGTTTAACGTACTTTATGATAATAAATAATTCGATTTGAATACTCAAGTCATGAAGTAGCCGAACTTACCAACTGCGTAATCACGAGGTCACATTCAATCATTCTCGCTTTAAATTTAAACCTCATTTTTACGCAGTACAAGTTTTTAACTGTATATATGTTATGTTTCACGGAATATGACAGCATACGTCTTAGAAGTAGCGGACTGCACTTTTTTTTCGTAGCAGATATTTTCAGTAAGAAAATAAGTGTTTACACTTGCGTTGGCTACCCTAAAGAAAAGCGAGCTTCCTGTAATAAAACCATTCAGGTTTTAGATTATGCTAGAATGACTAAAACTCAGGAGGTTGAATTCAGGAGAAGGAACCGAGAAAAAAAATGTTTCGATAAAAAAAAAAAGGCGACCGTTGTAGCACTATTGAAAATCGAAGTAAAGATATGACGGAGGTGCGAATGTTAGCTCGAGGGCCGACGCGCGCGCACGCACGCACGCACGCACGCACGCACGCACGCACGCACGCACGCACGCACGCACGCACGCGCACACACACACACACACACACACACACACACACACACACACACACACACACAAAAAAAAAAAAAAAATCATTCTACGGAGTTGGCGACCAGGTCGATAGATTCATTCCGACTTCGTGCAGCATAATAAAGGCTGAGTTTTTGTCTATTCTGGCACGAAAGGCATTACCATTTGCGTGAGTGCTCTGCGCACCGTGATTTGATCCCAGCACCAAGTAGGATATTTCGCACCATTTTCGGCTCAAGAGCAACTCTCACTGGCTCTTATGGGACAAAGGAAGTGCGCGAGAAGAGAAACAATTGTCGCCATCGCATCGCAAAGTTTGACGCGACAAGTCGTTCAGCTCTCAAACTACGAAAGAAAGAGGTCGCCAGCATTTGCATGAGAATTGAAAACGACAGCCACTGGGGCGAGTACGCGGTCCGGAACTTATCGCTAAAGCACCTGAATCCGGATTCGCCTCCGGCTCCGGATATTTCCTGAAAGTAGAACAAACGAAGAAAGAAAGGAAAAAAAATCTTTGTCTTTATTTATGTTCAGGTGAAAATACAAAAGACGATGCCAATCTGGACAAACAAACACACCAAAAAAAAAAAAAGAGAGCGAAGTATAGGGAAATGAAGATCACGCATGCTGTTTCAAGAACAAACGGTACAAAATCTCTGTCTTTCTAGCAGGAAGATTTGGAACGCAGAATAATTCCCCAAGTTCCCATGTTATGATCTATACTTAGGTTGATCGACCGCCTGACATGGTTCAATGTTCTAAATCGACTCTAGGTCTTCGTGAAACGCCGTACATTGACGCTCTCTTGGTACATTCTGAATTCCCATAGTTTCTCGAAGATTTTGACTGCCTCCTAAAACTCACCAAACGGTCTTTTTTTCCCCTTCATTCGCATTGTGTGACCATCAAAATCTGGTCATCTGATTGCCTAAAACTGGAACCCCGAAATCTAGCTCCGTTGCGCAATATAGCTTGTGAATTCCAACTACAGTTTGGCGATGTTTTAGCAGAGTACTTAATCTTCCATTGCGCGGTAACACGTTTCGATCTCAACATGGCGTATCTAGATCGTAAACAGCGTGAACGACCACAAGGAGTAGTTATACCACTGTGACCTAGTACATACTATGCCAACAGTGTAGTACATACAAGCTATGCCAACAGTAAGATGTTTCAATGATGAGGAGCAAGATCTCATCTAATATCGCTTCATCACATTTCGTTTACATGACGCTAATTTTTTTTTTTACATTCGAGAGCAGCCCGTTTTCTAGGTATCCTACACGTGTTAACACTGCCACAATGTGACGAGAAATTCATAATGTTCAGTATATTCATGAAAGTTGAGCAGGACGCCTAAACTTTATCAGTTCTTTCACTGTTTCCGAGTGTATCTTTGTATGACTGGCTGTGGCCTTATGTCAGTAGGCACGCGTAGCTGTGTTCGGTGAATACATATTACATATTGGATCCCATTAGGGGCATCTCATATTTTCTGGGTCTGTTCAAGGTAGCTCGTGTTACTCGATTTGCCACGCTGTCCGCACATGAGCATAATAGATTTTCCTTCTCACCGCAACAATCAAATTGTTTTTATAATTTAGTAGAAAAGTGCGACAGGGAGCGTAAGCGTGTTTGTCATATTAGCTGCAACAAAAATGGTTTCTTCATAAAATACGCGCTGTGCAAACTTAATCTCAAATGAAGGCATGCCACCTGCTGGTTGATGGTGAATGTTTTCATTAATGGCTCGATCAGAACTCAACTTAATGGCTCGTTAATTTCTCTTGACATCTCCGCCAATTGGCGCAGTAGAGCGCACTCCCGCGAAATGGTGGTAACAAGCTTCGAAGCGTCACAAACGCGGTAACTGAGGAATATTTTGCGTTTTTATTTTTGTCTTTGCCCAAGATGCTTTGTCGTACGCGTGTAGCGATGGACCGCTGGCCAAATATTGCTCGATTGTTCCTCGCAGCACCCGCACATCGTGGTGAAAAACTAAGCCAGCAGCTGCCGTGCCTGTGAACGAGTAAAACACCACGGAGGCATGTTTTCATAAAAGTGGCAGGCGTATAATTTAGGGTAAAGCTATTACTATGGAAAGCAGCAGCCCCATAGACGATATGGGAGACGCGTGCGTAAAGAAATAAATAATCTAAGTCGTTATGGAACAGAGGATGTAAGTGCGCAGTTTTCATCCCTCGCGGCACACGCAGATGTAGAATAAAAAAGAGGAAGATTGAAAAAGAAAACAAAGAAAAAGCGAGCCAGGACCCTGTTGTCTGTATAAGCAGTGAGTTTGCACAAGTATGCATCGCCGAGGTACTTTCATGGGTGAGGACATGCGAGAACAGCTAGCAGCGTACTTTGATCAGAATCACTTCCCCTATAAATGCAGATATGTTCTTTTTGCAATCTCGTTCTCTCAGGGTCGTCGCAGTATAGCACCGTGAGGCAAGCCACCGTTGCTGTACCCGTTGAACTTTGCGTAAAAGAAAAAGTGAAGCGGGGTGATTATTAGAGCTTATTGAACGGACACTTTACGATCTTGAATGAAACCAGCCGGTATAACCTTTACATTTTTCTCTTTCCATTTTTCTCTATGCATTTTTCTCTTTGCCCGGTGCTCATATACGCAGAGGCTTAAATGCTAGCTGCTTTGTATTTCCGGATAGGAAGAGAATGCTCTCTTCTCTCGTTTGCATAAAAAAAAAGATCGCTAAAATACCTGAAGGCACCGCTAAATTTTATGTCCATTAACATAGCAGCGTCGAGTCTAGAAACTTGCTGCTATAGGGTGCTGCTTGTGGCCGTTCAGTGACACCGTATGGAGAGCATTGCCTTGGCTCTTAACAGGAATCCTACTTGCACTTCCTTTCTCTACGAACGTGCAATATTGACGTTTGTGTTCGTTATCGCTAATGAAGGTTGGTAATTTGATAGTTTCTACGTCATAAAGAAGAGTGTATCTTGTTAGCATTATAAAGGTTCACTTTGTTCACACGAAGTCTGTAAAACCAACAGGTCTCATTTGTTTTGAGGAAAGTCACGATAGTCTGTTGCAATATTTCTTTTTGGATCTCCGGCAGCCGCGGAGGCCCAGTGGTTGCGGTTCTCCGCTGCTGAGCCGAAGGACGTGGGTTCGATCCCGGCCGTGGCGGTCGCATTTAGATGGAGGCGAAATGTCAGAGGACCGTGTACTATGTGATTTCAGTGCACATAAAGAAACTCAAGTGGTCCAAGTTATCCGGAGCCCTTCACTACGGGGTATCTCAGAGCCTGAATATCTTTGGGACGTTGACCCCCCCCCCCCCTACCGCTCCATCTCTTTTAGTGCCGTACCTGCTGATGAGCGTCTGAATGAGAAAACAGGCTTCACCTCAGACCACGTAATCAGGACACAGGCGCTGTAGGAGGATAGTGGTCGGCGCAAAGAGTTCGGCCAGACGCTGTCGGTGGAGATGTGGTTCTCATGAGATCGTCACGTGGAGGTGCCCCGCAATAGTATGGACACGTTCAAGCCCTTCAAGTTTGTTCGAAAGATGACCAGTGACGTCACAGGGTGATCGGAGGTGAGCGAACTTACTTATAAAGTAAATGACCTAGAGGAAAGAAAAGCCCTCATAACGAAGCTTAGAAAGCGAGAAAGGATCACAAAACAGACACAAGACGAGTAGCGCACTTATTCTGACACGGACAATATAACATGCTCCTTCCGACTCCATTATCCTAACTGATTCTGTCTAGTAACAAAGAGTTACGTTCCGCCTTCACGATTGCACAACACGTTCATGCAGTCGGCTCTCTCGCCTGCACGACCTGCCCGTGCCGCGGAGAAAACGCCGCTAATGTGGAGCAATTCGCGCGGCGGGCCATGCACAGATACATGCATACGGAGTAGCAAGCGAGATGAAGGTATACTTACTATAATGTGCTAGCGTAAGAGAAACAGTTAACAAAATACATTAGTTGGGCGCAAAAGGCAAAAGTCAAATGGCGCTCTGCTTACAAGATCTAAGCTTTCAAGCTGGCGTCGACAGCATGCAGTAGGTCAAGGTCAGACGCTGCGCCGACACCAGCTTTTGACAGTTATCCGGCACAGCTACGCGTACACAAAATTTACATCAGCAAGCAGTCATTTGTACGGACGGAATTTGAAGGACAGTTAAAACTTGGGCCCATATAGAAAAGCAATTCCAGTGGATTGAGCAATAATCTTGCCAAACGGTTTGTCACGTTCCGTGTAAACGCCTACAATTGCAATCAAAAAGGAAGCTGTCATTTCACAGGAAAAGCTTCACGTGGGGAAGATGCCAATAGAAATAACTGTTTGATGGCTAGCCTCATCTCGCCGTCGTTATTTTTTTCTTAGATTTGCATTCGAAATAAATGACAGTCAAATAAAGGACAGAGTCCACCCAGTAAATTTATGTTCACACAAAGCTTCAGAAAGAAAATAAAACCACCAACATGAAAAATGGTTTCTCTGCTTTCCCGATGCACTGACTCCTTACCGCTTTCTCAGCACATCCCGTCATCGCTCAGTCCCAACAAACTAGAGCATCGCACTCGTGTGCTACACATTCGCTGGACTGCGTTCCGAGCGTGCAAAAGGCAAAAGGCAAAACGCAATTGCTATTTTTGCTCTTAGTTTTATTGTTGTCTTAGTTTTTTTTTATCTTAGGTATTGTTTTCCGCTATGTTGTCAGTGTACTGCGCACTGAAATCGCGACGCTACGGTTTGACAAGCGCTATCGTAGCGGGACTGTCCCATTTGCTTACCGACTGCCATGGTGAATCCCGTCCAAGTGTGCTTCAAGAAGCCGACAAGCCGACCGTACACGTTGTGTTGTCCGCCACGGTGCGACAGGGAACGCGAGGGCGACGCCGTCGGCTGCCCGGCGCTGCTGCATCCCGGCGTGGCCCGGGGACTTCCCCCCGAAGTCATGCCTCCCAGGGAGTGCGTGGTACGCTGCCTCGAGAGCTGGTGTCTCCGCATCGAGCGGCCCTTGCCGCCCGACTGCGAGGACACCATGCCGTACATTGTCGGGGCCGCGCGGCCCGCGACACTGCTGGACGCTTGCGGCGAGAGCCCCCTCCGGACCGCGCTGCCGCCGACGTCGCTCTCGCGCGCGTCGCCCCCACTTGTTGAGTGCGCGCGGGCGCCCAGCCTCGCTCCCAGCCCGCCACGGGCCCCACGTGACCAGGGAGCGCATGGGCGCGCTCGCGCGCTCCTGTTGTCGGCGACGGCGTCGACGCGGCCACGCGCCGGCGTGATGCTGAGGGAGCTTGTTCGCGCGTTTGGGGAAAACGGAGGAAGAGAGCGAGACGCTTGCGAGGCTGAGGGCGTCCTCAACGAAGGATGTTCCACCCGCATTGAAAGACTTCCTCTTGTGCTCACGATAACATATGGTTGTTCGGTAGTTTCATGCAGCGTGACGTCCACGTTTTATTTTCCCGATACAGTGGCGATCAACACATTTTAGCACATCAATGTGCTGAAATTCTTGGGCGAGTTGGTGCGTCTTTATTAATAGCAATAGTCGTAGCGGCAAAAGCACGCGTGTACATGGAATGGAATTCGTTCCTTTCTTTCGTCTTGTTTGCGGCGCTATAAGTTTATTATTATTATTATTATTATTATTATTATTTTTATAAGGCCTCAGACTCTAGCACTGATATCAGACAGCCTAAGGCAGTTCGCTCACCCAGTGCTTTGTCGCTGGATGAAAATCTTATCTGCGAATGCATTAAGTGCTTAAAACCATCCTTATCATGTGGCCCAGATGGCATCCCCTCCGCCATACTAAAAGCTTATAGTAGTATATTTGTCCCAGTACTGACTACGATATTTAATAACTGCCTGGACACTTCCACATTTCCTAGCATGTGGAAAACTGCTCGTGTTTTCCCAGTATTTAAGTCGGGCTCTAAAACAGATGTTTCTAATTATCGCCCGATTTCTCTACTATGTGCTACATCAAAGATCTTCGAGCTGGCTCTTCACAAAATATTGTCTTTTAGTGTTAAAAGCTCATTGATTCCTAATCAACATGGTTTTCTCGCTGGCCGCTCAACTACCACAAATCTTGCTAGTTTCATGACGCAGATCTCCACACCTATTTCTCAGAGAGGACAGGTTGACGTACTCTACTGTGACCTGAGCAAGGCTTTTGACGTAGTCAGCCACACACTGCTTATGGTTAAACTTGCGCAATTTGACGTTGACTTGTCGGTTGTGAATCTCCTGCAGAGCTATCTGCTCAATAGATATTGTTATGTAGCGGTAAATGGCCAAACGTCTTCTTTGTATAAAGTGACTAGTGGGGTCCCTCAAGGGTCAGTATTAGGCCCACTCCTATTTTTAATTTACGTTAATGATGTTTCTTTTGCCATTCGTAATTCTTCTTTCCTCTTGTATGCCGATGACATCAAGATTTTTAAGGAAATTCATTCAGTTAACGACTGTCGCTTGCTGCAGTCAGATTTGCGCTCTTTTTCCGAATGGTGCAACGCTAATAACCTTTCTCTGAATGCCTCGAAGACAAAATTCATGTCTATCACTCGCAAAACATCTAGCGTGTCATTTCAATACTTTGTCAATTCTGTGTCCTTATGCAAGGTTTATGAGATCAGTGATCTTGGTGTTGTTGTTGATAGCACGTTAAACTTTTCTGCTCACGTTAAGCGTGTTGCTTTGCGGGGTCTTCGCACCCTAGGCTGTGTTTGCAGATTGTCTAGAGAATTCCGTTCTCCTATGCCCTTCCGAAAATTGTACACCGCGCTATGTCTTCCTCAACTGGAGTATGCGTCCGTGATATGGAATGGCATTGCTCAATCCAGCGGTAACACCATTGAACGAGTCCAGAAAAAATTCCTTAGCATATATAACCATCGCTTTGCTAAAAAATCTCGTTCAAATACTGCTGAATTATTATCATTGCCATCACTTCACTGCCGACGAAATCGTTCTGATCTCTTATTTCTTTACAAGCTAGTCCACGGTATCATATCCTGCCCTGTACTTCTCAATTGTGTTAATTTTCGAATTCCGCGTAAGTTAACCAGAGAGAACAGACCGTTTCATGTACCCGCCTGCTTCTTCCAACACTCTACCGTTCACAGAATACAAAGCCTCTATAATGTTAATTTTCTTGATCTTGACATTTTTCATAGTCCACAATCATTGTTTTTATCCGAGCTTTGTACTGTTTTGACATAGTATGGCACAATGTACAAAGTCTTCCCTTCTCCGTCTTTCCGCATAGTTGTATATATGCAATCTAATTTTTCATTCCCCTTCAATATTTCTCGTGTTGTCTTATTTTACTCCTTCCCTTTTGTGTTCATTTCTCTTTGTCTACGTGTATTTGCTCTTTTTATTTCTGAAGACTGTCTGTATTGTATAGTTTATTTTTATTGTTTTTTTTGCGTGCGCCTGCACAAAGACCTTACGGTTGTTCCTGGGCACGTTAAATAAATTATTGATTGATTGATTGATTGATTATTATTATTATTATTATTATTATTATTATTATTATTGATATTATTATTATTATTATTATTATTATTATATTATTATTATTATTATTATTATTATTATTATTATTATTATTATTATTATTATTATTATTATTATTATTATTATTATTATTATTATTATGTGTTGATCGCCACTGTATCGGGAAAAACACATGTGTCTACTGGAGCCATGGACTCGTCCACTTTGTTAGTGGCTCAAATCCCCCAACGACCCCAGCGGCAGTGGGCTATATTTGTGTCCAAGTTGAGCCCTGACACTACATCTGCTGACCTCAAGAAACACATTGAGTCTGTTGACCTTTCTGCCATTTCCTGCCGGCGGCTCAAAACAAAATATCCTTCTTACTCGTTCTGCGTTACAGTTGACGAAGATACATCGAAACGTCTGAATGACCCGTCAATGTGGCCGTGCGGTTGCATTTTCAAACCATTCCGTGGGATTCTCCACGACGACATGCTCCATCCCTCAGAGTGCGCACCCGTAAGCAACGGTGCCGTGTAATTTGGATATATTTTATCAGAACGCTCGTGGTCTTCGCACTAAGACGCGCGAATTCTTTGCTAATGTTGTTTCGTCTTCTTTTGACCTTATTGCGATTTCTGGAACGTGGCTGTGCAGTGAAATTCCTTCCTGTGACTATCTTCCGTCGAACTACACCACCTTCCGCAGTGATCGGGACTTCTGTGCAACTAAACAAAAAGGTGGTGGTGTATTGATGGCTATAGACAGTTCTCTAAGATCTGTTAGACGCAAGGACATAGAAACAATTTCTGAATCAATTCGGATCGAAATTAGTCTTGAGCACTGTGAAAAATTGTTGATTGGATGTTTCTATGTATCGCCTAGCGTTTCACCAATTATTATTAACATTTAGCTGGAAGCCTTGAATTTGTCTAATGCCACTGCTTCACCTAAAGGTCCTTTTTGGCTCGCGTTAACTGTTCGCGATATTCTGTTAGGCATGTCAATACTCAAAGACAATGCAACGTTGGAACAGCGAATAGTTCGCAGTTTTTCGATGGAAGGCGCGTTTAGCACCTGCATGAAGCCACTTGTAGGGAAGCGAAGCCAAGAAGGAAAGCAAAGCGCTTGAACGGAGAGAACGTTTAGTCAGAAAAAAAAAGTTCCAGTTCTCGTATGGTGAACTGTGCCACGTGCTCTGGAGATTATACAGCAGCGTGGAATAGATGAATCGAAATCGGAGAGCCCGTGGAGCTGTGGCTTATATTTTGTCGAACTACGTTTGGAGCAGTTAGTTCTCTGCTCAAGGACATCGCCAGGTTTGAATGAGATGGCTTATGTTGTAGTTTAATTTCGTTAACGTTCAAGAAGAAGCGAAAAAAATGTATTCGGGGTGTGTTCAGCCTTTAGATTGCATTGAATTAACCCGCGCTTACCTCCGAGACAAAAGTGTATATAAGCTTATTCTACAATTGCGTTACATGTATTGGGTTTGGTATACGAACTCAGTTATAATTTTATCAGGGGCAATATACGACAGCGCACGGGATGCCTAAGAGCGCGCTAAAATATTTATCAGTTTCTGATACCACTGATGCATGTCATCCCTGCCGTACTCAGGAACTTTTTTTCGGGGGTGGGGTTTGTGTGTAGAACGGCTAACTTTGGCAACTGGTGATCGTTGTGAAGGCGGCTAAATGTTTTAGTATCTTACGAAAAGTTAAAGCGTGCAAAAGCGTGCAAAAGGGGGTGGGGGTGGGGTGAGGGGTCAGAGCCCCCTCACCCCACCCCCACCCCCTTAGTTACGGCCCTGATGTTATCAACATCGACATCAGTTGAACACAAGCAAGAAAAGACAAAATTTTACTAAATACCAGGAAAAGGAATGGTGGGGAAGAGACTTGTTGATGGGGTACTGGAATGCTGTTGAGGATAAAGCATGCAATTTTGCATTGACTAGTTAAGGGTTCTTGCGTTGATGATGCAAAGTGCGCGAAAATAACCACTACAAATTCGAAGAAATAAATTTGTCATATATGATAATGAACGAAGCATCTACATTTATTATGTAATTGCGCCTTAGTATAATAAGGTAACAATGCTAGAAATGTAACGGGTTGGAGAAACGTTTCCCTGGTTCACTTAGTCTCGAGTTAAATGAGGAGGCACGTAAGTAAATCCTCTGAAAGGCCGAGTATCTATAGAAGAGGCGCGGACCGGTGACTGAGAGATGTACAATGCCGCGCTTCAAAGGCGCGCCTTCTATATTGCTGGGCTCGCGGCTCGTCGGGGGATCGCGTTCGCCGAAACTAAAAAACTACCGCTAAACAACTCATAACTGGCGCCTTTGTAACGAAACCTGATTATCGAACAGACGGCGACGAGAGAAGACCGCGGTCATTTTTCAGCGGTCCGCCAGTCGGGGCGAGAGAGCGTTATAGCTCCGACGCGCGAGACACCGCCCTGAGTCGCTATCGATATTATACTGCAAGCTCTTTATAAGAGCTGAAGGGCCCGACTGCAGGGATTGCGTGACTAACCGCGCCGCAGTGCGCTTGCGGAACTGGCATGCGAGTGGAGGTGCTGCGAACACGCGTGTCGCCAGAAGCGCTGTTAAATCTGGAGCCAGCCTCAAGCCTGTCAGGAGCCGAGTTATGTTAGGCGCAGACTCACGAGCCGGACCCGCTGACTACGTTCACGGGAAGCACCGTGACTGACCAGAGCACTGGCGGCGTCCGATGGCGTTTCACAGTCTTTAGAGAGTTGGTGAGACGGTACCGTTTGCATAACCCACTAACAGCCATCGGGAACGAGTCACTCGAATGTCTGAGGGAGCGGAGCTTCGAGGAATGAAACTTTGATGCGTCTTCGAATAAGCATTCAGTAGAGGTCATACTTCCATACGTCACTCTACAGGGTAGCAGTTACAAAAACGGCCTTTGGGTATGTAACATGCGGACACACACGAATATGTGCTTATTAAAGATGAGGTCCCGCGGACTCATTTACGGCGGGTAAGGAGATATGCTATATATGAATGGTCCTAAAAGTTTCTGTCGAAGTGATCGGTAGCCCTTACCACCGATCATTATTAGGCTTTATACACGAAGCAAACTTGCATGTGTATTTTTGACACCACTACTTACTATACCTAAGGGCAGGCTTTCGAAAAAAAAAATAGAAAGTACTTACAGTGCTTGTCAAACGATATCGCGTCCTCTGCACAGTATCTTAGCGCCCTTGGTTACTAACTTACGCTATGAAACATTTCGTGCGAACAGTAAAAAAAAAAGAAAAAGAAAAACTGGCTTATATTTATTCCCAATATTTTATTTTGACAGATTTTGTTTGCTTTGTTTGCTTCCTGTACAGCATTGGCTGTCTTGCGACGAGCCTCCGGAGATGCTAGCGTGCATATTTATGTCATGAACAAAATGTAGCTTTCCCCAGGTTTAACGTCATTTGCTAGACAGAAAAACAGCCGTAGATACTAGTTGCGATGGGTCGCATTTCAGCCAACTTTCACGCATTGTTAGTCATGCGTTTACGCAACAATTATTCAGAGAATTTCGTGAACTAAACAGCAGCATTCGGCGAAAGCGAAACAGAACCGCGGTATTGTCGCCAGTGCGCGCATTCGTACGAGACACAACTTCGTGCCGAGAGGAGTCTCAGCACTTTTAAAAAGTCACGTATAGGATCATTTGTCTCAGACCCGCGCAAGGCGCTATACTCTCTGTAGCTCCTGTGCTTGTGGACAGGTCTCCAGCTATACTGGTTAAAGGTTCGTTCAATGTTACAGTGACGGAGACAAATTACCGTGGTCGCCATAAACTTCAAGAGGAGGAATGAACTCGTCGCCCGCTTCAGAATTACGGGGCACAAAAGAAAGCGACGTTCTCGTTTCCGTGGCAGCTCCTTTTCTTGTTCGTCGACTACATGTGCTTTGTTTCATATTCTGTAAGTTAACGGATGATTTGTACGTTCAACACAATGATACCACGAGTATAATGTTTCCTATGCATGGATTTGTTACTGCTTCGCAACTTGAGGAACTGAGTATAAACTCTGAGTTTGTTGTACATGTCGGAAACTGGAAGTCTTGCAGACATTTATAATCATTTATCGTGTTTTTGTGCTTCAAACGCGCAATAGACGTAAAGCTTTCAGAAATGCCGTATAAAAGTTGTGAAAAGATAAAACAAAAATAAAGAGTACTAGTGAATAGGCGTATTACAAAAACTCATCGCCATAGGTTATTCTTGAAAGGTTTGAACAGAACTGTTAAGTTAAATCTGCCGCAATGAAATTTAAACAAACAAACAAACAAACAAACAAACAAACAAACAAACAAACAAACAAACAAACAAACGTGCCTAGACCACAGAAAAAATAAAAGGTCGTAGATCGCCGAAAAGGTCGGGCACGGTGCAAGGCTCGCGCGCTTTTGCACTAAGTTCGCGAGGTGGTTCCCGAAGCTCCGGCTTTTCTCATCGTGGCGAAAAACACGAGCCACCTGGCTCGACCTTGAAAATTCAGACTTTTCTTTCCAAGGTCGAGCGAGGAGAGAGAGAAAAACGATCCAAGTTTGGAAGCGTACATAATGTTTTACAACAAGAACGTCGTGCCGAGAATTGCTTACGCTGAAGTTTCCCTCCGACCAAAGATATACAACGCCCCGAGAAGTTGTAACAGTAGCAAAAGAAGAAAGTGCCGAATTGAGTTGCCAGAGCTGAGAGCCGGAAAAGGCAGCGGGGCGCGCGCGCGAACAGTCTTTGCGAGCGCGTAAACAAAGCGTTCTGCCCTGGCCTTGCGGAGCTCGCGGGGCAGCCTCTCGGGAGTGCCGAGCACGTGCTCGTGACAGCGCGGCCTATCCGCGCTCGACTCCTTTCACGGAGAATACGGTGCACGGCGCGGTGTTCCCGACGCGACGGGGGTAAGCGTAAATCTAGGGCAAACGCGACCTTAGATGCAGTAAAACAAGATGACCGCGCTTCCTCTTCGCTGCCTCGCGGCGTGAACAGCTACGGCGCCCAGCGTGCGACGCGGCTTTTAAAACGGCCGCGCTCATGCCAAATGAAGGGCGGCCCTTTCCTCCGATCGATGTTTGTTGTCGCCCGGGGTGCGGTCAGGCTGCACGCCGAAAGTAAATCGAGAGGAACTGCAATGGGCCGCGTGCAGCGCGTACATCTTCCCCGCGGTTTCGCATCGGAAATCACGCGTCTCGTACAAATGTTGATAACTGCTTGGCAGCGATTCTCCGCGCCGGCATACACCTCTGCGCTCTTCCCTTCAACCACGACGATGTTTGTGCTGTTGAGAAATCGTATTAAAGCGCGCCCTACTCGGATGTGGGGGGCTAAATACACAAATATGGGCTTTAGTCGTAAGTGCGTTTTTTTGCCATTTCGAAGAAGAAAGCATAAAGTTTGCTTGGCGACACGTTGCCGTGATGCTGCCATGAAGTTTGAGTCGGATGGCATGTAGACTCGTACGTGCGCGTTGATTCTCATCTCGAGGCTGTCTGATAAATTTGCTGTCACAAACCTTTTTTGGTTGAAGCCGAGTGCCCGAAAAAATTCGCGCACTGTTTTCCTGAAACCCTAGCTAAAAAGCAAAGCTTTTAAGCTAGGATTTCGCACCCTAATGTTAGTGTGCGGGAAATAATGCAGTCGCAGGAAGAAAACATTCGGTCTCTTAAAGAGACGAACGCCCAGCAAGAAGCGTTCGTCTCTCAAGGACCTGCATTACCCCACTTTTCCATCCACTAATGTGTTCTGGATTATCATATAAAAATTGAACACGGCGTTGGAGCTCACTCAGAAAGACAGACTGATGATAAAGCTCTGCGATAGCTCATCTGAGTAAAGCGTTTAAAGGGGTCATGAACCACTTTTCCAAGTAATGATCTAATGGCCTCAGTATCGGAGTGTACTGCCTCCCGAATCGATTGCCGCAAAAATTTCTCGAATCCGTCAAGAATCAGCGGAGTTACGGGGGTTTGGCGCACGCTCCCAGCGCTTTCTCTCTTTTCTCGTGCCGACGAGCGCACTGGAAGCTAGACAGGGAGGGATGGCATGGGGGAAAGAAGTTACGCCAGCGCGCGTCATGAAACGCGATCGCTCTCCCGCTGTGATTCGCTTGCGCGAGTGCGGCTACCGTGTACTGAGGAGTGCGGCGCCGGCAAGTGGCGGCACCCCGCGGCAAGAAGAGCATCTGATCCGAACGCCGCTCTCGATTTACGTCGGCTATCGGCCAATAAGCATGCTATGTCTCTTGCGACGTACAGCGGACAGACGCCCCGCCCACCGACGAGAGTGAGAACCGGCCTCTGTTTGAAAAGAGGGTGCCTGGGGAAACGGCAACTTCGCGCTCCGCTTGTGGCCATTACGCGGCGCGCACGACTGTAATATTTGGCAGAGCAGTTCATAGCCATGTCAGCTTTCCGCAGGATGTGTTTTTTCAATCAGCCCAAGGGGTGCTTCATGACCCCTTTAATGTGACTGGAATTGGGTAAGCAGGATCCCTGCTTACATTCAGTTTACCAAGCATGGATCGCCCTAAGAGTCCCGGCAAATCCAGTGTACAGGGTCTAATTCTTTTTTTCTATAAAGCTTCATTTTTAAATGTAAAAATAATACGAGCATGAACGAAAAATGATTCATGACCGAATTTTGACACCCAATTCAGAAAATGTTGTCCTGCTGTTAGACCGAAAGTAGAGTGTACTAGAACAGGGGAGCGCTCGGAACGAGCTTCGAAAAGTGAAGCCCAAGCAGGGTCAATCCGCTTGCAGCGCTGCGATCGGTAGTCTGCAATTTGTCGTCGTTTAAGTTGCGCGCGGATTCGCTGAAGTGGTGCAGGGGTAGAAAGCCCGCTTCCTACTCAAAAGGCCCGGGTTCGAATAGCAGCTGTACATAGTGCGTTTTTATTCTTAGTGTCACCTTTTATAGCAGTACTGGTTTTTCTTTGTTTCTTAAAACTAGCTTCAGTCGCTACGTGTTGGTTTAAAAAGTAACGCAAAAATGTGAAGTAAAATAGAAGAAATTTGACAGTGATTGCAGTTATTTGCAGCGCCACCACCCGGGATTGTACAAAAACGTAAAGTATGGCCTCCGAGACTTTCGCGAATACGAGACTCGAAACGTCATTTCACATTTTACGTTACTTTTTGTAGCAATACATAGCAAGAGAAGCAAGTTTTAAGAAACAAAGGAAAACCAACACAGCTATAAAAGGTGACACTAAAAATAAAAAGCCCACCATCTGCAGCTGCGATTCGAACCCGGGGCTTTTAAGTGGGAAGCGGGCATTCTACCCCTGCACCATCGCAGCGCCGCAGGTGGACTGACCCTGTTTGGGCTTCACCTTCTTTACATTGGTGCTGCGGCCGTTCCGAGCACTCCTCTGTTCTAGTACACTCTACCGAAAGGCCCCGTCACAGAGCGACGACTTCTGAAATTGAACGTCGTGGCAGATACTGATCCGGCACGTTTTGCCTGGCGAGCATATCAGCCGTAACGTATCAGTATTCGCTGCGCACGTGCACACGCAAGCATGAACTGTGTATCATGCTAAACAAATCTTATGCTGGTAACAATAGAGAGAGAGATAAATGTAATGCGGAAAGGCAGGGATGTTAATCGGAAAATAAACATCCGGTTTGCTACCCTGTACTGGGAAAGGGGTAAGGGGAGACAGAAAAGCAAAGAAGATAAGAATGAGAGAGAGGGAGGTTTGTAGAAACACACACGCACAGGGGTGTCATAATCGTTCAACGAGGCGGGTCAATCGTAGAAACTTCAAAAGCGCCTTCGTCGCTTTCTGGCGTGAAGCTCGATCTTTCCGGCAGTCCAAAATGGATTGCTCAGAAAGCGGCTGGTCGTCGAAGCGCGCAGACACTGTTGAGAGGGATTGTCTCTGGGAGCTGTACTGAGGGCTGGAAACAATATTTCAATTAACATTAGCTGTTAATCAACAGACAGCAACAGAGGCGTGAAATCGTTTTCCCTGGAATCATTACCCTTCCGTTTTCTTGGACCATTTTTATTTTCTCGGTTCTTTCACGATATTTTCACATTTGTATTCCTTTTTACTTTTGTCATTCATGCACATATAGGGGATTTATTTTTGCCTTGTCTTGTAGTTCCCGGAGTTCTGGCATTTCCTATGTACTTATTTTTCCTGCGTATGCATGAAGTTGATGCTATTGTGTGCGTACACGCTCTGGGGCCAGGAACCCAGTCAGGTCTTTCTACATTGTTCTCCGTGCTCGGAGCATCCGACGAAGGTCGAGTGAAGAGTCAATGGAATCGAATAGAAAAAGGTGTCCGTGACATTTTCCGAAAAAACCGACAGAATCCTGTAGAGTTGTAGGATGTAACTTGTACTTTTCGGAAGAACCACAAAGATGTTTCGACGCTCGTTCACTTGCATGCCGTCTTTGTCGTCGGTCTGGATGGGTGTCCCGTACGTCGTTCGCGCACTGGGCATTCAAGTGGATTTTCAACAGCGACGAGAGACGAGAATGTCGCTCCCCGTGTTTGTGCAGCGCTTCATGTGTAGCTCACTTCTGTCTCGAGAACGGCATGAAATTTTCGCTGAGTTGTTTATTATATTGTGCACAATGAGAGCACACCGGTTCCTTTATTTGATTTGCTTATATACAAGCACAAGGACACAGAGAAAAGAGGGAGAGAGCAAGCTGGCAACTGCCACCAGAAGGGGCACAACGCCTGCCTGCTCTTTCGGGAGGAGGGAAGAGACAGAGGAAGTTAGGAGGAGAAAAAGAGGAAAGCAGATAGGAAAGTAAAGGAAAAGAATTGACGAAGACTTGGACAAAAATAGGTAAACACACGCACACACACACAAAATAAACGCTTATAAACGGGTGGCCAGATCTGTTTGGTCCATTAAGTCAGCAGAGCTCGATGGGCCTGGTTGCGTCGAGATGCACAGCCTCTCGGAAAGAGGTAATCGTCGATGGTCGCGCATTTAAATCCGAGGAATTTATATTCCTTAATCAGCAAAACCCGCTGCGTAGAAAACGCGGGATAGTGTATGCCCTACTAGAGGTGTGCACGGGCTCCGGGTTACCCGAGAGCCCGAGCCCGACCCGGCCCGCGGGCCGGGCTCGGGCGGGCCGACGTACTTTCAGCTCGGGCCCGGGCCGGGCTCGGGCTACTTGGAGTTTTATCGGGCCGGGCTCGGGCCCGGCACAAAGCGCCCTTCGCTTACTGCCTCTCTTGCACTCCGACACGCGACTGTTCGCGTTAGATTTAAGGCCAAATCTGATATGAGTGAAAATACACGCGACAGCGACGAGCGACTCGACGTAGGTCACCTTCGTGCAAGCTGACGCTTGCATGGGCATACCCCATACACGTGACGGCTTTGGCGAGCGAACTCCATTGTTGCTGGCACGAGGCCGTCTACTTGTATATAGCAAAAGTGCCGCGCTGTGGCAGGTATGCGATGCAAATAAAATTCCCAAGCTTGCCAGGCTGGCAATAAAGATATTAGCAATTCCGGCGACGAGTGCAAGCAGCGAACGTAACTTCAGTTCGGCGGCCTACATTATGCAAAAGCGCCGCACTTCGTTGAAGCCGTATTCGTTGGACTGCTCGCTGTTTTTGCACGACAATTTGTAATCTGTGTAATAGAGACTGTTCGTCGTGTGTAGTTTGATCATATTTGATATGCTCAATAAAATGCCAAACTACAGAAAAACGGTGTTTTGTTTTCGCAGCGGACCTTTAAAAAGGCGGGCCGGGCCGGGCCGGGCCCGGGATTGTGTTTTCGTACGTCGGGCCGGGCCGGGCGGGCTCGCAGCCCCTTGCTGTCGGGCTCCGGCGGGCCTTGGACAAAGTGAGCGCGCCCGGGCCGGGCTCGGGCTCAGAAATACGGCCCGTGCACAGCTCTATGCCCTACTATTTCATGCACTGATCTCTAACGGTGCAGCTACACTGCACACGTGTCGATGGAAATAAGCAAAGCAGAATTAACAAGAAAAACGTGACCCGCCGTGGTAGCTTAGCGCATAGGGTGTCGCGCTGTTAAGCTCGAGGGCGCGGGTTCGATTCCCGGTCACGATGACCACGTTTTGATAGGGGCGAAATGAAAGATCACCACCGTGCTTAGATTTATGTGCACGTTAACATATTACGGATGGCCGAAATTAAACCGGAGTCAAGCACGACGGAGTGCCTCACAATCATATCTTGGTTTCGACATGTAAAATCCCAGCAATTATCATAATTATTATATCAAGAAAAAGGTAGCGCACCACGGACCATGGTAGATGAACACAACCTCACCAATTCAAGTACCTGTATAGATATTAGAAATGATAAGCATCATCATTATCATAACTATCATCAGATTATATTATTCATTAGTGAAAGTGTACAGCGTGCACGCAACCGAATTCATACCAACTCGCCCAATTTTCAATAGCTATATTATGTCCCCTGCCGGACGGAGGTCGTCGTAGTTGTGAAGTTGGATGACAAGCGACGGTGGGGTCTCGCCAGTGGCTGTTTTACAAAAGCCCGGATAGGTGTACAGTGATACGGGCCTCTGGTTACTTTGCAGCTTTTGTTAAACTGTGATGTATAATGGCCTTTGGTAAGCCACAAGTACACAAGGTAGATGTTCGCTCCATCATGTTTCCGCGTGATTTTTAAGGTCATTGGTGTAATAACCATTGGCCGAATGCACAAGGCGTTCGCATGCATTCTTTGCCATTGGTGAGTCGGCTTCGCTAAGAATATGTCCTGCATCAAAATTGACCGAAATTTTCTCTTACGAACACTTCTATAGCTTAATACGCCGTTGTGAACACGGGTACTTATCTATTACGCGCTAGTGAAGAATTCACTATGCCAAATCGAGCATCTATGGAAAACGTGTAAGACCAGTATCGGCGCGATTGAGTGAGCGCTGATCTCGTAATGCCCTTTTTCCCAGCGAAAGCGGGGACAAAAAGGTTCGCGTCGCGAGAGAGAACGGTGCGCGAATTAGTGATATTCCAAGCGACACTCTTGCGCGGCACTCCAACCTCTTCTGTGAGCAGTTGCCGGAAACTGCGATACGCAAAATAAAGCAAGGGGAAAAATGGAAGGACGGAGGAAGAAGTCTACTTAAAAGAAAAGGACGGGGAAACAGGAGACGGCGGACTTAGGGCCACCGGATTGTTTCAAGAGCCTTCCAGAGGAGGCCGCGCAAAACCCCGCGCGAGTTCCTAATCAAGGCGTAGGCCACCAAACTGAAGAGCGCGCGCGTTTGGGATGAAGTGCGGATTATCAGGTTCGCAGCACCAGCCGGCCAGGCGCGTTCTCTCAGTGGTCACCTCGCGATAAAGCCTTTCGCGGGGACACCGGTGCCCGGCCGGGGGTCTCCTTTCGTCGAGCTCTTTGCTCGCTTTGTTGGCACTTTTATCTCGGGCCCCGGCTCTCTCGCAATCGGCGCCCCTTCTCCCTTTTAGTGCTCGTTCCGATCACCGTCGCGTTACGGCTCGCGAAGCCCACGATCGATCACCGGGTCCCCCAACGCCAGCGAAGAGCGCCGAGGCCCTCGCCGATATTGGTTCCGTGTTTTTACGCGCCGCTGCTGCCGCCACTGTTGCTGCTGCTGTTCTCATTTGGGGCCCCTCTCGCACGGCAGGGTCGATGCCTGTGTACAAGCCTTCCACGGGCCACCACGCTGTTTGACAGACGGCTACGTGCCCGGGGCCCCTTTACGTGACTCATCCGGCCCGAGACGGGCACCGCGAGTCTCGAGTGTGATACTGGCCTCAGGGGCAGGCGCGTATCACAGGGGCAGATGAGAGCCCACTCCGCCTTTCTTGCCACTTTGCATGGAGACCGCCTCCGCTGGAAGCGTAGCGGGCAAGCTTTACGCGCCTCCGGTGGTGCAGCAGCAGGCTAAGTCTGCTCTGGGTATAAGTACGACGCCAACGCTAAGCTTCGCACAGGATGCCGAAAAAGTGACCAACTGTACGAACAAACCAAACGGCACTACTGAGCGAGTTGGTATATGATTGAATAGCAAAAATAGGGAACAAAAAACAGGCAGAGGAAGCGAAGAAGATAGTCTGCAAACCTCAGTAGAATGCAAAACACGTGCCGCCTGAAAATCGTGTCCCTGCGGGAAGACCAATCGCTCCGTGGTGTATACAGTCTACGAAACCGTTCGGCGCTACTGAGTTCCAAGGATAGCCTTCTCCTGCCCACATGCCCACTCTGAGTCCTCCTTTTGTTTCCACATTAGAATTCAATTAAGGGAAGCCGAGTGTTACTACGATTGTACCGCGTGATAACCCCAAAATAATATTTCTTCATTGGTCTAAGCGAGTAACCTTCTGTAAGGACGTTGCCATTCTGCTTACTTTAGATTACTGCACAAAATTTTAATCCAAAATATTCTAAATTTTCGCAAAACATGCTATTTATAACGTTCAGTTGAGAAATATGCTGGAAGTGTAAGGCTGTCCGCCTCGGCAAATGCTAGCGCAAGTGGTGACGTCGCTGTTTCACTTACTGGGTTACCGTCTAGTTCTAAGGCATGCAAAAATTGAGCTCGCCGGTTTGACCCCGCACCCTCAGTACCGCTTCCGCGGCCGCTAGCCTACAGAGAGGTCGCATGGATGCGTCCCCGTGTGTGGACAGTGAGCAAGAAAAGAGGTCGATGGAGGGTTATCCTGGCGGGACGCTTGGGCAAGAGAAAAGGATTGCCTTTCCAGTCGATGTCCAGGAGCCTCCTTAAGCCGCAAACACATGGGACTCACTTCCTGCGCACTTTCGGTGCGGCCTAGGTCGTTGGTTAGGCCGTTTTACGCTGCGCAATGCTGTAATAATGGCCTAACTGTGTGCTGCATTGCTGTTTAAGAAGGCAGTCCACGGCAAGTGTTTCCACCTTAATAACAGCGCGATGATTTTACAGCGTAACATGAGCCTGTAACGCTGCGTAGCAAACACCGAAAAAAAAAGAGAGAAAAAGTCGGTTGGCGCATTAAAACATGCGCCGCGTGCTGAAATGCTCAGCAGTACACCACAGGTTAGTAAACCATTCAGCACGCATTGGCCTGCCAGCCGCGACGGCGCACTGTGGTTGGAGATGCCAGCCTTCGCAACCTCCTTCTAACCGGGTGCATGGAACCTACACGGACCTGACTGTACGGCTCTTGCATGTACATAAGTGTGTAGAGTGCCGTATACACTGAGCTATTATCGCAATAGCATGTACCGAGTAACGCATCAAACGTTACGGCATTTGCGTCGAAAAAGAATGACTATATGATAACGTGCATCGAAAGCTTACTTTGCGTTGTGGGAAAAATGCAGAATACGATGAATTCCCGGTCATTAGCGCCCATTTCCTGTTCAAGTACTACACTCATATCTGTTGCCAAATTGAGGGCAAACAAAATGGTTTGTTTTCAGCTGTTGCAGTAGCGACTTTCTGCACTCACGAATCCCGAATGCACCGCGTGATATCGTTTTGCTATTTTTGGCTGCGTGTTCTTTCTGCGGATTGCGCTCACTAAGAATGAGTCGTTTCGCTGCAAGGCCCGTAACGTACCGCATCGGGTGTAGAGAGCTCATTTTCGCCAGCGTTTCCCCCTCTGGTTATTTCAGAGAACGAGACTCAGAGTTAGGCACTGGTTGCAAAAGAGCGCCATCGCTGGTTTCTCGCAGGAGCCATTTGGATGCCGATCCGCTCGTGCGGTTGAAGACCTACGGCTGTATTTTCTGTGTGTTTTTTTTTCTCTGCTGGCGCACATATTCTATATGTGTTTGGCCGACGAAAGCCAGGCAGCGTTACTACCATTTCTGGGGATATACCATCGGCTTGCTAACCGTATACAGACGTGCAGAAAGAAAAATGCTGTCACGAATTCCTGGTGAAGAAAAGGATCCCCTAAAAGATGTTACCATCCTTTCTCCTTTTTTTTAGAGTGACATTGCGCGGTTTTCTTTTCTGTACCTTGTCGCCGTTTTTTCTCGCTTTGTTTTTAATACAAACAGCCACACACGTATGTTCCATAGCATCCCGTCGAAGCTTAACATTCCTGATCTCTACAGTGTGTTTGCAACTTTACCCGTAATCTTGCCAGGGCGCACAAAGTATCTCGTCGGCGGCTTCGGGCGAGAGTGGAACCTCGCATCACCCGTTGCGTGAGCTTCGAGATCGACAAAAGGAGATGAAGAAATGCGCTTCAAGTGCTCGGCTCCCGTGGTAACATCAGATGCTAGATACCTGCTTTGGATGTTCTCTGGAATACGTATCTTAAGAAATGGTGGATTGCAGCCAAACTTAACTGAAGACTACATCCATTAGGTGACGGACAACAATAAGCTTGCAGTGCGAGTGTTTCAATTCTTGCGTGAAGTAGAGTTACAACCCTTTATATGAGTTTCGTTTGCTCATAATATGGCCTTGCAGCAAATCCTCCCGAGTAAATATATGTCCATATAGTACAGACGGTTTCCCCAGCGCTTGCGTTCTCTGGCAACATTGCGCCTACTCCGCGAACGCGCCCAAGAAAACTTCCTGCTATGGTTGTTTTCGTATGCTTTGCTGGCCGCTTCTGCTTGACTTGCAATGTTTTCCGCAGATAGAATGATTCCATCGAAGCGCTTGATGCTCAGTAATTTCTACGTACAGTGTTAGGACACTGCATGCGATCCGGAATGAAGTGAAAACGTTCCGCTTTCTGACAGAAAGTATGAATGACGACTGGTTAGGTGCACGGCACCACTTGATCACCGCAGTCAGTTGGCAGATTTGTTCCGTCCATTTGATTCAAAACGAGCTTAATGTATTCTTTAGCGGCACTAATGTGATGGTGACGCGTTAGTTCACAGCTTCCCCAATTACAAAGAACTAATTTCTGATCGATGTTTCGCTGACGCCGCCGTCTTCCACCCAGCCAGGTCACAGTGGCGACCCGAAGTGATTAGGGAAGCGTGAAAGCCGCCTGACACCGAAAATTTGTTGGAAACTTGTTTCTCCTGGCTGGAACCTCAGATCTCAATGTTGATTGTCTGAATCAACACTTGAGCTGCGTTCGAAATGTACCGCCACGCAGCACACGTCGCAATGACGGCAGTGTCCGCGGTTATAGTTTTTTTTTCATCAGTTAAAGTGACGCAGTTGCATTTCTTGTCGTTAATAGCAACGATGCCGAGTGAGTTCGCGTCGCTGCATGCGAATAATTAACGGTTCGCTTGTAAAAGCTGCCAGGTCAGGCGGCGCGATAATGCGCTTATAATGCGTCAATGCTCATCGCCGCACTCAAGCCAACGAATCTTTGGCTTTGAAGATGGACTGCATATTTAAGTTGCTTTGAAGGTTACATGCGTCTATAATGTCCCCGTGAGTGCACTGGAGCAATTCGCGCGACCCAGCGCGGCCTGACAAGTTTACGGAATGAGTATGTTATGCACTATGCTAGTCACCTTTTCGCACTGCGATTGCGATCGTACTCGACCGCTATAGAAAGTGTTGACTATGACACGGGCACAATTATAAGCGCTTTATTCTTATCGTGCGCGCCGCGACAGCGATGCTGAGCACGGCTACTAGCCCGTTTCACGTAGCCCGGAATCCGTGTAATTGGTCTTACGTTCAGTTTATGCAACGTGTCATTCTTTGCACCATTGTGTCCTTTTAGGCAGTTGCTACACATCGCTCTAAGCGCGATTGTGAGAAAGCGCCGGAGATGGCTGAACAACAGAAACAAATTCCCCACGCCTACACTGCTGAACCCCTTGAGTAGACAATACCGGAAGTTCTGCACCGGAAGTTTCCTTGGACGGACCATTCCGGTGCACGCTGTTTTGTTTACAAATAGCGAAACCGTCTATAGAGTTCGCAATATGTGAAAATGGAAAGCAGTGATTTGTTTGACTAGTGTTGCGGCTGAACATGCCACAGCTATGAGGCGATGAGAAATAAACAAGGCAATTACATAGAGCAGCGCTCTGATACACCCTTCCCACTCTGCCACAGGCCTCGCACAATACCGGCTGGGCGATTCACTTCATGGAGGGATTTGTGACGCTTAGGAAGTAAGGCAGATACACCAGACTCATCAGGAAAAAAAAAAGTTATATGTCACTAAAAATACTTGAAAATTAAGGCCTGGAAAGCTTCCTCCTATGCAGTATCAGTGTCCACGCAGGGAAATGAGGTCTTTCAAAGCGGCACACGGAAAGCCTCGATACGACAAAAATCAACACGTATAAAAAGACACACGCTAGCTGTTGTCATCACATCGGGCAGACCAGCCATTGCAACAGTGAACAAGAGGTTACAGGACAGTTTTTTTAACCGAACTTTCGTGTGTCCCTTGATGTAGTACCCCTACGTTCCGCTGCATGCACGCGCAGAAACCTCGGAATGTGGCCTTATACATATGCAGCAGTTGAAGAATATTTGGACCATGAAGCGCTAAGTGGTATGGTTAAGCGCACGTTATAGGAAAGACGGCTGCAATAAAAAGGCCAAATGCGTGGTGATATTGTGTGGCTTATTATATAGAGTACTCTGTTCTGAACCTTCATCTACTTGTTGAAGCTAGTTACAGACAACAGAACCACTCTGACACGCTCAAGTGACCGTATTATAACCTGACGCACACAATTTTATCTTTTTTTTTTACAACACTCGAAGTTAAGAAGACGATCAGGTAATATGTAACATACGCTTTCCTCCTTTTATTACTAAAGTTATCCAGCGCAATTTCTATGACGATGGTTAGTCACCCGGTTTACGTTGTTCACGAAGGCAATATAAGCGGTATTCCGTGATGCAACCACTGGTGCATTTTGCGCCTGCATATATGCCGCGTCAGTTTATCCCATTTTTGTAAACGCTAGCTTTATTTTCTACCGGCTAATTCCTTGCTAGTATTGTTTACAATAAAGAAGCAGCGATACTAACTCAAACCACTGCAGCCTTTTGTCTCCTTAACAGAGCCGAGGAAAAAGAAACACGATTGTTTCACAACATTCGATTGATCGGGCGCCGCGTGAAAAACAAAATGGTCGGTTCATTCGTAAGAACACGTGAATGCAAGATGGAAATATCGGGGCAGAAATCCCTTGTCACTCTTTTTAAGCACACAAGCACCAAAAGATAATAAAATAAAAAGAGACAAGTCATCTCAAATGGCAAGTATGTGTCCCTACAAAACAAGAACGAAGGAAACAGTGAAGCCAGGAAAGCATGTGATGGGCTTCCCTGTAGGCTCGAGGAGCGGAAAATCAAAAGTAGAGTGGGTGGAAGAGGAAATGTGAAGTGAACTGAACAACTTAGGCGTTCGCAGACTCCCCCAAGAAGTGCCTTCACTGCCTATCGTGTGCCGGCGATCGATGGAGACGGTAAAATAAGGTCGAACAAAAGAATAGACAAAGGGCTCCGCAATTGTATGAATGGCCTGACTGATTGCCCGCTTATTGCGGCTTTGTTTTGGGGGGTCGTTAAAAATGCATTCACATCATTTGGCGCGTCAGGTGGCGTGGCGGCCGCTTGACGCGCGCCACTTTCATCGCTCGATCGCAGCCGCGCTCGTAATGGCTCGCTTTTCGCCTCTCCTTCCATTCGCGCGCGTGGCCCTTTCCGCAAAAAGAGCTCCGTTCGGCCTGCACCCTCCCCTCTCTTATTTTTTAAACGCAAACCCGAGTTCCACCTTTCAAAGCCGAAGAGACGCCGCCAACACGACAGTTCCGATGACGCGGCAGCGCCTATTATGCTAAATAACCGTTCCGTTATGGATTCCGCGAGGACGAGAGGGCGTCCAGCGAAGGGCGAGGTTTGAGCGGCAGCCGGCGCGGCCACTAAATTTGAAAGCGCTGTCGACGGCCGTCGAGCACGCACCATGCCGTGCCGCAGGCCCTCGCGGTATTTGCTCGCGCGTGAGCTGATATGAGACACGCCGCGGCAGTGTTCGATGCATACCACCGGCGAGAATATGGGGCCCGCGCATGTCAACCCGAAAGTACACGAGTGCCACAACAGCGGCCGCCCCTTCGCGCCCAGGAGGCGAGAACGGAGCAGAACGAGAACAAAGTGACGCGAAGTGTTTTGTTTGCTTTCTGGAAACGCGTGCCCAGAAAGAAAAGGTCCGGTGTCATGGCAGCGGGTATTTAGCTCGTTACAAAACAGTCGTGCGCAGCGTTAGCCCCATCCGCGGGGCGGAAGTATTGCTCCTATGCAGCATATTTGATCACATCTCTGTATACACGTCTGAGCTCTCCTTTGGGCTTGCCTGGCCACGTGCAGCACCGACAGGGCTGACTGTACGAACTTAAATAGTGTCTTAAATAATTAGCTTAATTGTTAGTTATATTACTTCATGTTGAAAACATATGAGCATGATGAAAAAGCTGCGATAAATGTTGCCAGACAAAAAACAAAGAAGAAAAAAAAAAGCAATATCGTCTGGATACATAGCGACGATCTTTGTTCTTAGCTGCTCGCGCTGTACAGGTCCTTTGCGGCAGTGCCAAATAGGATTAAACTAAAACCATCTGGAGGCCACACGTGTGCAGACAGAGAAAAAGAGGGAAGGAATGACAGAGACGTCAACCAGGACATGTTTGCTGTTTACAGTGCAGTGGACGAAGGGGATTAAAGGACTAAAAAAAAGGGGGAGAGAAAGAAAGCCCGCCTAGTGCGCACGTACGTACCCGGAAATGCGCGACTCAGCGGAGCGCTCAGTCGCAATCTTCATCTGGGTAGTTGAAGACTTAATAGTGACTATAGTCTTATAGGTATTAACCAGTGCCAGCGGTGCTTGTCGAAAAAAAAACTAAATATGGCGTAATATGACGGGCCCACATCTTTTATCACAATGACAATAATGCGTACAAATTTTCCCGCTATAAACCAGCACTCCCTGTTGCGCGATATCTGGAATATGATAACATTGGTGCAGTAAGCAGTGCGCGCGTGGGCTCTCGCGTACTGGGCCTGTCGCTGGACAGAGTTCAATGACGAGCTTTTCTTCACGCAGTATTCATACCTATGAACATCCAACGTCCGACAAATAACAGAACGCTGCTACTCTTGCTGCTCGGCCGGAAGGGAGAGTTTTATACTGCAATGGACTTTTACCTACACTTGCTTAACAACAGTTTGAGATTACTTTTCGCGCTTCAGAACCTTCATGCGTTATGCCAGCAAGACATCCTTCCTTACGGCACTCGTTTCTTCGGCCAACCACGCTCTATACCGCTTTGCAAAGACACTGCCAGATAAATTCTATAGAAAAAAAAAAAGTTATTTACGACAGTCGTACGAACCTATCACTTAAATGTTCCTCGTGCACTCATGCAGCAAAGACAACTCGCGGCGCCTAGGTTTTATTATGCCAGGCTAATGTCACTGAAAACGCCTGAGCACAACTTCATGGATCATGCGTAGTCAAGTTTCCAAAGCGCGTCCCATCGTCAACAGGAGACGGGAAAAGCGAGAGGAGGGACATTCGAAAACAATAACGCATTATAATGGGTCGTATAAAGATTCATATCACGGTCTGTGATGACCCTAATGATTCAGCGATGGGAGCGCGGCTAATGCTTTATAACGAGCGTTCCGCGGCCGAGCTCTGCACTTGCGAGAGCGATGTTTCGACCAAAGAGAGAACGTGGCGTCAACGCTCATTATCGAGAGTGCGCTTGCGTCTATTCTTCCTGAGAAGCGGCAATAAAAAGGGCGAAAGGGGACGAGGGATGCTGGGAGCAATATGTCGGATCACGAGTACATAGCTGGGAAGACACCGTCGATTCAGCGCCTATACAATGAGACTGATTGGTGCAAGAGACCGCACGTCACATTTTGTCAAGAGCTGTCCTCCTCCGTGGTTACGAACTACCTCTGTCACAGAAGGAACCTCAACGAAGCTATGTGCAACGGAGGAAATACATTTTTAACCACTCTGGTTTGCAAGATACGAAAACGTTAATTAATGCGCAATTCCGGCTCGGAAGTAGTTAGTAATAATAATTTAAAAGATACAACCGAGTCGAGGTCGGTGTGCGAAATTAGATGTGTTATATCTTGAACTATATTACGATGATCTGTCATGATCTCAGTTGTTTGGTTGGTAACAACTTTATTGATAGTCCTGCAGAGCTTTCGCTGACCGGGCCTAATCTCAGTGCGGTCAAAATTTTCGGCAATTAAGGGCTGCATCGTGATCTACTGCGAATGCAAGGTTCGTAATTTAAGATGTTCGCACAATTAGGTGTTATTGGCTTTTTTGAGATTACTTCGATATTAATGTCTGTCTTTTTCTTTCTAATGCCGCTGTCACGCGAGCACTGTTCATCGCGTTCAGGGCCGATCCGGATCGGCTTTCTTAATTGCGATCGACAAGGGTCGCTGCTACACGCTCCAAACTAATCCGGATCGAGTTTGGAGCAGACTTCAGTCAAAGTTTATCGGGGAGCCAGATCGCGATGCGCAGATCGCGATCGTCGGATGCCGATGGGCCTGATCGCGATTAAAACCGACTGTGTGACACAGGTACAAATTATACGATTTTAACCAATGCGTTTATTGCGAATATGGGGGCGTCCGTGACGACAGCCTGCTGCTGCGGCGGTAGTAAATGAGAATAGCGTTTGCTGCGCCGTAAACCCACATAGTTGTATTTTGTTCTTCACTTTTCCTCCGCATCGCAGCGCGCCTTCGTCTTGCGGTTTCTTCATCTGGCTAAATGAGAATGCGTCAGGGCTGATATAAGCACAACCAGCCGTTGAACCATCTGTTGCGTTCGCAGAAGGCTCAAGTGTAAGATGACGCTCCAGTTCCAACTATACAATGACTATTCAGCGAATTGTGAAAGTAGCGGGAACATTAAAGAGAGACAGAGAAACAAAGAAAAACGTAATGAGCATGAGGACGCCGCAACCACCAACACCTCTTCCCGCTCATTATTCATGAGACTTGAAGGCTGAGTATACGGACTGCCTTTGTTCCCGTTCCGCCTTGCATGCACTGCGGTGATGGTCGGGTGCGAGACATCGGTTGCCGCCACTAATGCCGCCAACTCGTTCCACACGTATATTTCGTAAAAGATCATAGAGATAAATAGCCACGATTGCTATAGCAACGTAACTCGCTTGTAGCACACACACACACACACACACACACACACACACACACACACACACACACACACACACACACACACACACACACACACACACACACACACACACACATATATATATATATATATATATATATATATATATATATATATATATATATATATATATATATATATATATATATATATATATATATATATTGTTTTTTTATTCTGCAACTCGGCACATGAAAGAGATTTCCTCGTCGGAGCTCAGTAGTTTGTGCTGTTTTCTTGTCTTACAATGATTCTTTTCAGTGCTCTAGTGTTTAGCTCATAACTAATCGGATATGTTATGATATCTTAAGCGTCTAAAATCAGAAGGGATTTGCAGCATTTAGTTCGTTTATGTGGCCTATTAATTGTAAGTGATATATGAAGAGGACAAATTGCAACCTTTTTCATACTAAATAATATTTTCTTTCTCTACTGATGCGGTTCAAAAGCAGGTGGACGATGACACACATAGGCTGAAATAACCAAACAAATGTAATATAATGATTTAATCAGGAAAAAGCAGCTTTCGAAATGTAATTGAACAGATTTAAGGTAACGTAGCGCAACAAATTTCGAACTTGGCAGTGCGCGCCCTGATATAAATCCGCATCTCTGGATTTTAGTCAATATGCTTGCCTAAACTGTCGCTGGAATCTCTGCAACAGCTCCTAACGTAAGCAATACATCACATACTACGCACTCGCTACGTACACACTGCTGTGGCGACTGCTTATCTGTCTTCCTGATAATGCTTCACATATTTAGTGGCGGGAGGCTGCGGGAGGCTGCGAAACGTGCTGGCGGGAGGCTGCGAAATCACGCCAAAGTCACTCCAACACCATTACTCATCATCATCATCATCATTTATTTACCCTTAAGGGCCCCTCATGGGGCATTACATAAGGGGGGGGGGGGGGTAACAATAGGTAACCACGGGTCACAAGGTCACATGACATAAATACTGTTGTAAAAACAAGAAAAAAAAATACAGTAAGGGGGAAAAAGCAAGAAAAACAATAAAAACATAACATGAAAATGGGAAGGCAGGTATAAACGCGCAAAGAACAGGGCTACTACTCGTCCTCCTGACAGTGGTGCTGTAACAATAAATCTTTAAATTTCACACAGTTTACCTCACTAACAATACCGTCAGGAAGTACATTCCAATCCGATATGGCAGTCGGTAGAAGTGATTTGTTGAAGGCGTTAGTTGAACCATGAATGCGTTGAACACTGTGACAATTAAACAGACGTCGTGATGATCTCATGGGCGGCAGGATTAGGCTCTCGCGTAAATGAGGAAAGTTATAATACAGCTTATGGAAAAGGCAAAGACTTGCTATTTTACGACGGGATGCCAAAGGGGTTAGACCAATCGAACTCTTGATGTTAGTGACGCTCAATCTAGAATCATATTTGGAAGTTATAAAACGAGCAGCTCGATTTTGTATTGCCTCCAACGCCTCGATTAGGTACTCTTGATGGGGGTTCCAGATAGGGGATGCGTATTCAAGTTTGGTGCGTATAAAAGTTTCGTATGCCATTAGTTTAACTGTGGGCGAAGCAAATGTGAGTGATCGTCTGATGAAACCTAGTGATCTAGAAACGCTTGCAGAAAGTGACGTGATGTGCTTAGACCAATTTAGATTATCTGTTATTTCTACGCCAAGATACCTATAAGATTCCACCTGTTGTAGAGCGGTATTGTTTATCGTGTATGGGAAGTGTAGATTAGATTTCTTACGGGACACGTGCATAAACTTACATTTTGAAACGTTTAACTGCATGAGCCACGTCGAGCACCAGTTTTGAATTAAGGTTAAGTCATCCTGCAGCAATTCCTGATCGTTAATAGTAGAGATACGCCGGTAGAGAACGCAATCATCCGCGAACAAACGAATGGTTGATGAAATTTGAGCAGGAAGATCATTGATGAAGATTAGGAATAGAAGCGGGCCAAGGACAGAGCCCTGTGGGACTCCGGAGATAACGTTAGTGGCGGCAGATGGATGGCCTTCGATGACGGTGTACTGGGAGCGATCAGTTAAAAAGCAGTGAATCCATGACAATATCAGCGGATCAATTGAAAGGCAAGACAGTTTAGTCATGAGACGCTGGTGAGGAACGCGGTCAAAAGCCTTAGAGAAATCGAGGTAAATGACATCGGTTGCAAAGGATGAGTCTAGGTTTAAGTGCAAGTCAGTCGAGAATTCAACAAGTTGAGATTCACACGAAAAGCCGGATCGAAATCCGTGTTGGTTCGGGAAGAAAAATGAATTATTGTCCAGGTGTTTTGCCAGGTGGGAGTAAATTATATGCTCAATAAATTTGCATGCAATACATGTTAGCGAGATGGGACGGTAATTAGATGTATTGGAGCGGCTTCCTGCCTTGAACACTGGTACAACTCTGCTAACCTTCCACTCAGACGGGATTTGGCCGCTGGAAATAGACTGCGTGAAAATGATTTGTAGGACGCGACTAGATATTACTTTTGTGCCTTTAAGAATTTTAGCAGATATGTTGTCAGGCCCAGGGACACTAGATATCTTTAAGTTATCAATCAGCTTGCAGATTCCTTCTGCCGAAATATTAACTGGTAGCATTTGAGGAAAATTGGGATTCAGCGGAACAGGAATATTTGCAACCGGTTCGTGGGTGAAAACTGAGGTGAAGTAGGCATTCATAACGTCAGAACGAAACTCCTTTGGAACGACATAACCATCTGAATGATGCTTGTCCGAAAGCAATTCATAGGTTATTATTGTTTTCTTTCTTTTTTGCTATATTTAAGCTACATTCCATGTCACATTGTTTGGGCAGTTATTTTATATTTCTCCAAGTTCCTAGCATAAGGTACACGGCGTGGTGCTTGCGAAATATTGTGGTGGACGATTCAGTGACTGAAAATACGAACTGCTGTTTTTCTTTCATTTTCTCTTCATCGAGGAGCTACACTATTGTGATAGAAAGACAGAGAAAGAAAGAAAAAAAAAGAAATAGAAAGGGACAAATCTTCACTGTGGCAACATTTCCCGTCCTCGTAGAGCCGTTAGTATATAGCATGCAGCGAAAACAGAATGTAATATCAAAAACTGCCTTTTGTTCATCGCGACCATCATCCTTTCATGGGCACTGGCGGAGTTTTCATTGAGTGAGCTTCAAGCGAAACAGGTCCGCTAATATCGACGTACACGTGCTCTATGAGCTCCATTTTATTTTAAAAAAAAATTATGCCCCGATGCTTCTTTTCAACGGCTGTCCATTAGCCGGGCAGAGAGTCTCTAAAGAGTAGTGTACCACTAAGTGCAAAACATGAGAAAAAAAAACAGAATAAAAAAAATAATAAAATAAAAAGCAAAAGGCTCCGGTCTGCACTCATTCGCGCGTGCATGCAACCGGGTGGATGCCGCTTCGGAAGCTGTTTTGAGAGCGCGGTGATCTATGACGCAGGGAATGCGCTGCTGTGCCAGCGGCGGCGGCGCCTCTCCACTCGTTAAGACAAGTGCGTGCCTGACTGCTCACGAGGTATACTGACAGCGTTCGTCGTACATGGCGGCCCTGAGGATTATGCACACACCCAACTCGCATCTTCCTTTTCTTGCCTTTCTGTTTTCTTTCTCGGAAACCGGAGAATATTTGGCCGCAGCGGGAGGTGCCCTGCGTGATGCGCGAACAATAAGAGAAAAGAGCGAGCGCATAAGCGCTGCGCACGCGACTAGCGCAGCACGTTAATTACGGCTATAGGACAGAGAAGAAAAAAAGGCACGAAGGTAGCCAAGAACAAAACGAGACAACACCAAGTTCGCCCGTAGTACCGAACTACGAACAGGCCTGTTTTAACGAGACTATAGAGCACGACGTCCGGAGAGGGCGCGAAAGGAGGTGGTAAAGAGGGAAGGCTTTCGTAATTAAAATATACGAGTAGGGCAAGTCGACGCGACGCGAAGGTAAATATGTCGGTACGCCCGACTGCTATATACTCCCAGTAGGCCGAAAATAGCCGCGACGAAACAAGCGCCGAAGAGAAGGGAAGGCAAACACAGTAGATTGTTGGCTTGATGGAATTACTCATTTAACTCCAATTTCGGGGCTTATATGATCGGTAAAAAATAAGGAGACTGTGCGGGAGAATGGATGACTATATACTTGGCGGCATAGGAGATCACAGGTGGTTCACGTTGTTGAACCTAAGCCGCCGTGTAGAAGCCCTCGACACTGGCGCCTGTATGCATAATTCGAGGCACGTCGCACGCAGTAGCGCTACGCTTTAACCCTCCAATGCAGAACAAGTGGCAATCTATGCAGCGTTAAAATTCTGTCCTTCCCGAAGGCTAAGATTAAACGATGTGTCAAGAAATAGCGAGAGAGAGCGAGCGAAAACTGTTATATGGTGTCACTATAGATCGCAGTGTCAGAATTATATAACCTAGCCTCAATTATATTCGCGGCTCTCAAAGGTTGGTTAGCTTTCCTTGAAATAAATAAATAAATAAATAAATAAATAAATAAAAATGGACTCAGGCAGATGACAGACCGTTTCGCCAACGTGCTATCCACATAAGTCTATAAAAAGAAACATCGACTTAGCGCTTCCATATCCGTGTTGTGTACAATGGTTCTTCCTGGAACTAATATTACTTTTCTATTAACATCATACGTTTTTTTCGTTGTTGAGGACATAATTCCATCGTTTGCATCGACAACAGAAAGAAAAAAAAAGGTCAGTTGCGCCGCAAGGGCGAAGCAATGAATGCGATAGCAAGAAAAGCGGCCCGTGATGGACGCGCTGCTACGCTGCAAAAACATCTGCCCCCCCCCCCCCCCCCCCCCGGCAGCAACTACCGCGCGAGCAGACAGCGGAAGGGCAAGGTTCTCCCTGCGCAAATATTAGAAGAAGCGTGCGAGCTGACTGACGACTTTTAAATGCGCCCGTTGCGCTCCTCGCGCCATCTCGGTTATGAAGAAACGCTTATAAGCACCTGCCGTCTCTGAGTCCTGCCAGCGGTAAAGGGTGTGTATATAACGCTCGCCGTTAGCTGCCTGAAGGATCTGCGCTTTGTGGCGTAGTGGTTAGCGCCACGCGCTGCGGAGAGAGAGGTCGGTGGTTCGATTCCGCGCTTCGGAAGCATTTTTCTGAATTACTTTTTTGGGGACTTTTATATATATATACATACTTATACATATACGGTGCATGACGGCGGCGGCAAAAACCAGCCGAGACTGTCCATATAATTCCTATCGCAATAAAAAAAAAAGGGGGGGGGGTGCTCAAGATCATACCCACACTGTCGCCGCGGTAAAATATGGCATATATATCCACATCGGCGTTGGGCACGTTGCGGCCATATGTTTGCCTAGTGTGATTTGCAACATGATTTGTTGGACAAATCTTGGGAATATCTTTAGGGTATTGCTGAAGAGGGAATAATTATTAAGTGTTATAGAAGGGCTGCAATACATGTGTGCTTAACAAGCTGCCACGTATGAAGTTGGGTTCAAGCGATGCCAACGGCACCCTTGAAAAGAACTGCCTCGGCTCGTCCACAAGTTTTGAGTTACTAACTGAATGTAGAGAGTCATAAAAATGGTTATTACAGGACTTCCGATGACGCTGACTAGTTGGCCGGTATATACTTGATGGTGTTCACAATAATCATCGTGTGACCTGTCTTGTCTCTCCCTTATTGACGTACTATACCCAGCAGCTATACCTCAAAGCCAGCGCTCGGTTGTAACAGTTTAGAGTAATTCATTCAGGTTAGGTTCTCGGCGGTTCACTTATCTCTGCCGGTGGCCTCCTTCGCGCGTTGTCACGGTATGCATGCCCGTGGGCGTCTCAGGAAAAATATTCATGTTTGCCTGTGCGCGCTTGACAACCTGCTCGTTAAGTTATTTAGTAAGTTCATTATGCTTTATATTACGAAAAAAATATTAACATTGCATCGTAGAGCCAGCTGTCCAAGACTTTGCTATCGCTATAACTACTTCAGTTTTCAGCAAAACTTTTTTTTTGGCAGTGTAACCACACCCGCTTGCGGCAGCATTATCGGGCAGGCAGACCCGGCGCCCAAAAAAGAATAGCTACCGTAGCGATCCGTAAATACGTACTGCATTGCTAAAGTCTCGAAAATGCTTCAGTGGAGTAATGTGTGTAACCCTCTATGGCAGGCATCATTTGACGGTCGTCATTAATTATCCTTCATTTTAAGACAAAGAGAACTATAATTTCAGATTTATCATCAAATGTCTTGTGAGAGAAGACGCGATAACAAAAGACGGATGCCGACGCCAGCTGCAAGTTCTCCCATCGCGTTATCGACTCTGAATTCGTCTGCTGAGGCATGGCAGTCCACTTTCTGTCGGCAAAAATGAATGCATTTTGTTTAGAAGGAGCGAAACACTGAAGCTAGCCAGTTTCGAGAGCTTTTATTACGTCAGAAGGGCTCAAATGTGCGAACATACTTCGAAATTCATGACGTCACACCGACGCACCAGTCTTTGCTTTCAGTGCGAAAAAAAAAATGTTTGGCCTCGCGTAAACAACCTTTAGTGTGAATTCAAAGAAAACGTAATTATAAAGAAATTTCATCAGTCCAAGCTCATTAAGTATTTCTCTTTACTGCTTCTCTAGAAACTTGTATCGAATGAGCCAGAGTTCCTTGACAGAGCACCTATAAATGTAATCGAGTCTTCCATAGGAGCTACAAGTGGTTCTGGGAATGCATTCAGAGTTGGCTACGATATTAAAACCTGCGGAAGGTATACTTAAACAAGGCTAACTTAAAGGGGTACTGACACGAAAATTTTCAGTTGTCGTTTTTCTGCGTCAAATGGAAGGTCAAGATCTCAAGAGCCTAGAAAAAGTAGTGCTAAGCGCGAGTGCATCCTGAAAAAGTAATTGCAGCATGTTTTTATGAGCTAGTTTCGGTTCCTACTGCACCCTGACGTAACAACACGGTATGAGCTTCTCGTCACGTGCTCGCACAATATATAGTGACGTTTCCGCGGCCGCTCCACTCAGTGGCTGCGTTGGTGACGCACAAGCAGCTATTTTGAATGTTTTGGTACCTGACCTATTTTGGTACCTATTTTGACGCACAAGCGGCCATCTTGGAAGTTTTGGTACCTGACGTCATCACAACTAGCCAGATTGCTGCGTGAAGTCACCAGAATTAGTACTGCAGCCTGACGTCAAGCCAGTGTCGATGTCGGTAGGTGCGCAATGAAAAAATTGACTTTAATATCAAAATAAAATATCTTATCAGCATTTGCTGAGCTTAACGCTTGCTCAGAGCCGTTTGTGCATACAGGAGATTTGTATGGAAGAGTAAACTCGCCTTCGAAATAAGGTGTCAATACCCCTTTAAAGCAGCTTGCTGGGCTAGTTGGAACACTGAACTTTGTCTGTCGGCGCATATTGACTGTATAAGAACCCATTCCTTCTGTGTAATAACTTTAGTTGAAGACCAGTGTTTTTACTGTCCCTTTTGCTTTCCGTGTCTCCGTGTTTGTTTTTTTTTTCCTATTTCGCGAAAGCGCTGGAATTGCTTCAGAGTCCTTAGCTAAGATGCAAACTATAATGTTGTGTAGCCTGAGCATCTTGTTCTAATGTATCCTGGTTTTACGTGCCGTCATGCGGTTTTGATACAGGTGCAGTTCCTACTCCCCCAGTTCCTACGTTTATTGATTGAACACTAAGCATGGAACGCATACGACAAGTGGTGCTCTCGGGATAGCCACCTGCTAGTAGTATTTATAAGGCTTGGTAAACCTTCATGGAGCTTCCATAAATGTATTCTTTAATCGCGTTGACTTATTCGTTGTATTATACATAATGAATATATTGTAAGCGTCTTCCACTGCGGCTATGAGACGATTTCGATGAAAAACCCCATGCATGACGCGCGTTTCGAGCGACTCAGCCTAAATATCCTTCAAATTCAACGATGTCTTGGGTTGAAGCAGTATCTATTTTTCTGTCGATTCATGTCGACGTCTTTTTTCGATTGGGCAACTTGCGCCTCTTCTGGTTTCTCGTGTTCTGCAGCAAAAAGTGACGGCGCGATTCACTTCACGGGAACCGTATCGGTGCGAAGTTGTGTGAAGTCATCGCTCTGTCGCCGCCAGTTTCTGCGGATACGCGCATTCCAGGCGTGTTCTAGGAGACACGTTGCCGGCCACTTTGCCGGCCACCCTAGCCCAGCTCGTACCGTGGCGCATGCGCTGGGCGTTTTCGAAGGAGAGCCGCGGTTGGCCGAAGAATACAAATATCCGCGTCGGGAGGAATGGCTCAGGAACGGGAATGTCGCAAGCGGGTCACGCCCGAAGTTGCAAAAGCCGAGCAAATGCGAGGGACGCCATAATAAATATGTCGGCACGAAACATAGAAAAAAATTAGACAGAGCATGCGAGGCAATGTTAGGGAAACTATAACATCTGCAGCCTGTGGATGGAACGAAAGTGAAGCGTTTGAGACGCTGTGGCGGAAGAAGGAGAGAGAGGGAGAGATCGAAAGGGGGAGGGGGGCATTTTCGAGGACATAGAATTCATTCCTCGAGCTACTTTCAGAGTGGACCGGGACGCGCAGGAGATTCTCAAAATTGGTGGTGGTGGGTCTTTGAGAGCGAAGCTTGTCATTTCCTAAGACCGTAGCTTGTCCGCTGTAGCAGAGCCAGTCCGAAGGCGCAACGCAGCGGTGTTCGCGTCTCTGAGTAGAATATTTTTCTCCTCTCCTTCTTTCAGACACACTCCTTGCGACGTGCAAAGCCGTTTCTTTACATATAAGGTAAATCTTGTAATAGGGCAGCTACAGTGCACTTAGGAATGCTGAATCAATAAAGGTGCTTTCTGAGATTTGTGACGCAAAAAATTACACATCATCTCCCCCTACGGGCAACCATGGTGGGATGCGAAAGCATCGTGGGGGGTGCGCATCGAGTTTCCGTTTCTCTTACGTATGTGACTTATGAGACGGTGGTTGTCGAGGCGTTTGAATTACCGCTTGCCGACGCCGACGTTTACGTTCGGCTTCCCGAGCCTTCCTCTGCTCCGCGGCGGTGGCGCTGCCGCTGCAACTAGCGCCGACGTTGTTCATGGCGTTTCGCACGCCGTTGCACAGAGAGAGGATGACGGAAGCACAGCTAACGCGCGCTTTCGCAGCCTCGCAACTTCGAGATTCGCTTGTCGGCGTTGCCGTTTACGTTCAGCTTCGCGAGCGTCCATAGCGCGATTGCGAAGGAGAGTGCAACGGGAGCGAGCGCGCGCCGCATTATATACGAGCGCACAGCTGTGGCGGAGAGAGAGAAACGGGAGGGGAGAAACGAAGCGGAGGCAGCGCTTACGCCACCTCCTCCACCCCACCTCCTCACGCTCACGCGAGGAGAGGGGGGAGGGTTGGCGCATGCGCAGTACGGTTGTGGACGCCGCAGAACGGACACTGCCCCGAGCATAAGATGCTTTCGCATCCAAAAAGAGAGTGTGTGCTTGTGTGTGTTAGGGTGGGGGCTGTCAAATTCATACATATAGCTTGAGACCGGGCTGTCGCCGTTGTTGATGTCGTGTACACAATCGCGACTGGCCGTTCTTGCCTAGAGATTGATTCGGGAAATGCAGTGGAGAACGATGCTATATGAGGAGATTTTTTTAAACGAAAAAACGTTACATGACTTATTGTGCAACCCCGCCGTCATCAGAAAGCCGTGGTAGAAAAGTGGTATACAAATTACGTCAACTTCAGCAAAAAATATTGTGGCCACGGTAAGGATTCCAATCCTTCCCTCACCGCCACTGCTACCGCTCCGTGGTCTAGCGCGCTGACCACTGCAAGCATGTTTTTGAGCGTATGCAGGGGTGATGCGATTTCTTAGATCGTCAACGACTGTGGTCTATAGTACAACTGTATCTAAAGCATTTGTCATGCTGCCGTACCTAAGCTTATATAGATAGCACGTCTCATACATATAGGAGTGGTTGTTAATGTACGCGCGCGTATGTCTCGCTTTAATAATACTATAAGAATTTCCGGGATTTTACGCACCAAAACCTCCGTATGATTGAGGCACGCCGTAGTGGAGGGCTTCTGAAATTTCGACTACCTGGTGTTCTTTAAATGCACCTAAGTCTTAGTACACGGGCCCCTAGCACTTCGAGCGCAGTCGAGCGCCGTAACCACGACAGCGGCGGCTTGTCTCGCTTTAGAAGTGTCCTATAAGATGTAATTGCCCGCAAAAATTATTTTCTTCCTTTTTGAGTATAAACGTGTAGCCTAATCTAAAAATGTGAGAACTCGGTTAATAAGCTTTCTTAATTATGCATTTAACGACTCGTTTGCAAGAATTCCGTTCACAGACGTGTAAATAGCCTTTGAAAGTAACATTTGCGTCACCAGCATAGAGATTTAATTAGTCAATGATATTGTAGCTCCTAGGGCATTGTATAGCATGCCAGGTTCATACATAATAGGCGCTAAACCCATCATTAGGCAGCAAGCCCTGCATTAGAAAGGTCCATAAAAAGAGGACCCAGTTTACCGTGACAACTCGTGTAAGAGAGTGATTGCGACAGCCAGCCAATGACAAGCATTGGTTACGCAGGAAACGTTTTGTGAATCATGGTCAGTGTGCACAAAACCTTTCTTACGTCCGACTGTTTGCGCGTTGACCATCGTTCAGGTATGCGAATTCATGACACTTGTCTGCGATGACAACGCCTTCTCCGTGAGGATGCCCGATTAAGAACGGCAATTATGTATAACGAAAGCAGAGCCGAGGAAGTCTGACGACTCTATTTCTAACCTTTTTCCTTTGGAGCTCTGCTTCCCCTACGTTGTCAGCGCGATCGGCCAGTCGTGCTCGAAAAAAGAAAGAAAGAAAGGAGTAGAATGGTGCTAAAGGAATCTGTACATCATACCAGCTCAGTTGCCACCATTGAGCTCAATTAGCACAAGTGAGTTCGTAACTGCTGAAGTCGGCCAGTCGTGACACTGAACGTACGTTTTAGCGAATGTACTGACATGCAACTGTGGGTCCTTCTCAAAACATTTTGCTGTCAGTTACGCCATTATCTACTTATCGTAGTGATCGCCACCGTAAGCTGCTTACGAAAAGGAGACGGAAAGAAAGAGACTACTTTGACCACTGCCCATCAAGCATTCTGTGGATAAATGTCGCAGATAGGAGTGGTGCGAGTACAACTACGTATATCAAGCAAATTTTCGTCGCAGATACGTGCGCGGGTTTATGCAGGCGGAAACATTTATGCGCGTAATACAAAAATTCATGCAGCTGCATGCCACGTGCCTCTACGTGCCCGCTTTCGAACAGCGTGTATTTCTTCCAAAAAGTAGTAACTTGATTCTCTCTGTACTGAACAGGAGAGGCAAACAACAAGCGCTTTCTCAATATGAAATAAACGACCATAAATATTAATTGTGTTTGTCACGGCCCCAGTAAGTATCTATACATGGGGTAAGTAATATTATGACAATATTGGAACGCTGTGTAGCAAATAAAAACGTGCGCGAAAACCGTATTCATTCAGCGCGAATTTACAAGGCGGCAAATTATGCCTTAATAAGCGATCTTCTTAAGACGTTCACGCCAGCCCGTACCCAGTGAGGAGTTCGAGAAGGCGCCATATGGCAGAACAACTACACGTATCGATCTCGGAAGCTGGGAGGACAGCAACATAATGTCACGGGTGATGCTTTTACATTGCTGAAATTAATTTATGAGAGAGTAACATTTTCTGAACACTCAGAAGTAAAAAAAAACTAAAGTTCCAAGGAAGCACGCGCAACAATCTCCATGGCTTGCTCTTATAAACAGAAGACGGACAAGAGGTGACAGTGTCCAATGTCTTGCGCTCGACGCCTGGAAGAAATATTGGGACGCAGGCGAAAGCGGCGAGAGTAATGAAGCCGCCTAACTACTATAGGGAGGATGCAGAAGGGAAAGAAAGAAGAAGATGAAGGCAGGCGAGCAGAGACAGGCGAAACAACTCACCCCCTGAGCCACGACGATACGAAGCGGCCGACATGGATTTGGAGCGAGAAGGAGGAGAAGAAGAAAAAAAAAAACAACAACATGACAATGAGCAAAAAACACACGTGTGAACCGCTCCAAGGATTGTATGACACAGCCTCCGTGGAGCCGGTGGCAAAAAGAAAAGGAGCGGGGAGAGAGCGATAGTTTTGAGCAGGGCACGTACGCATATACATAAGCTTGCAAAATATGGTAAGGAAGAAATGGGTACGGTAAAACACGAGAAGCACAACCTTCACAAAAACACGCTTAAAAAGCCAGGCTGTATGTGCTTGTTATGCACGCCGTGAAGGCAGAAGAAAAAAAGAAAAACAAAATGAAGTATAATGCAGGACGAATGCTTGCTGACCAGACGCATACTTACACGTATAGCCGATTCGCGTCGATTGAAGATCTGTGCCATGAGTATGATAGCCATTGTAGGAGGAGGCTGGCGCGATTAATGCGGCAACGCTCCCGCCCGTTCCAGTCCTCCCTGTCGGCTACTAAGAGTTAGAGCTGTTTCTGATTTAACTCCTTCATTAAGAAACGCTAATCAAAGGTTTGAAAAAGTAAGGCTTCCCTCAAAAGGACCTTTAAAAAATTTAAATGGCGTAGAAATTAGTTGGTTGGTTGCTTGGTTAGTAAAACTTTATTGTTGGTCCTGAGAGAAGCGACCAGCGCGCAGTGGGCTCGTGGTGAAAGAAACAAACAAACAGCATCAACAACGTATTCCCGTTTGTGACGCTTTTCAAGGACCAGTCGCCCGTCCTCCCTGGAACAAGACAAAACACTCTCGACGGCCAAAAAACACCCTTTATTTGCTAGGCAGCGGCATATTTGTAGCAAATTCGACGGTTCGCAACAACACCGAAGCATGCCACACTCTTGCCGCAGACGGGACACAAGCGAATGCAGTAGATGCAGCGCGACGCACTGCACCATTGTCTATGTTTCTCCTGCCGCAGTAGGCGAATCACACGACACGCCGTCAGGAAGTGGTATGTAAAGAGAAAGTTGGAGCAGCCCAGGCTTGATAGCCTTCTGAAAATTTCACGCGTGTTCTTTGCGGATGCACATATAAAGTAACCTTCCGGCACAAAATGAAAGAGCGAGGACCTCGGCTTTATTTTGCGAGTGCTTAATGCTCAGTATTCAACACTCCATCGTCTTTCGCGCACTTCTCTGCTCATAAATTTCTGACATGTTTTGTGATCTCCAGTATCAGGATATCGCAAAACTCGCTGTGCATGAGAAAATTTTGCCACTCTTTTCTTTTTCGCTCGCGTTATATTGTGTTTTGTTATAGTTCAGTATATTAATTGTGTAATTATTATAATTACCACTATCATTTGCTGCGATCAACCTTGCTTACAAAGTCAATACTGTATCCGACGGCACGTAAGCGCCGAAAATCTGTTGCTGGGTCTGTTGGCATATACCTGAAGAAACGAAAAAACCAGTTTATGGTCGCTTACGCAAGAAGACAGACACTCGCTGGACACTCGCTCGTTTCGTTTCTTCAACGTAAGTGCGGTTCAAAACTGGATGAACGCTTGTACACGAAATCAATGTTTAAGTTTATCTGGCAACGGAAAAATTCGATCTCGAGCCACAAAGTGTATAATGAATAAGCGGAAGTATTCAGGAAGTGTGTACGTGTACGCTCACGTGGGCGGGTGTATGTGCGTGCGGACGTATATTTAATATCAAAGACGCGACAGCGGTGATGAATACCTCATCCCAATCAAACACCTCCCGAATCTGGCCCGCCACATCTTATTCGATTTCTTTAAAAAAATAAGCATCCACAACAAGTGCCAATCTAAGAAAATTGTCGAACGCTTCTAGAAAGCTATACATTTAGTTTATAAAAGAATACCGTCGACGATGTTAAGCGCGTTGTCTCGGATCCTTTGTCAGCAGATTTAGCAAAGACGAACATTGCAGGTGTGCAACCATGTATACAGTGCATGACCGATTCATGAATGTAAAAGTGTAAGCGGTTGTTGTGTATACATCGCGGAAAAGCATCAACGTTGCCCGCTTCTATGCGTCCTTGGAAACAGCTAAACTGATGCAGCCTCTTGATATGCCCATGACGGTGTCGATTGCTTTGTTGCGCTTGATGTCGAGTGCGGACGCAGCAGGACGGCTCCGCGCTTGCACGCGACCTTAGATTGGGCAGGAGGTGCCTCTCGGATGCCGCTTCCGGCTTTGAACACAACATTCACAAATGCCTATTCTATCTTGAACCACCACAAATCCATAACGTGAAGCTTGTGGATATAAAGAGACGGCGAACGAGGACGACTGCACCGTGCGTAAAAACGTCCTCGTTTTAGTACACAAAGAAAAGTCATCAACGCCACGCTACCACGCTCGACAAGCTTGGCGAAAACACACGAAACACTCATTCGGCGCCTTGTTCTACACGACGTTCGCAAGAGTTGTCCTAAAAGAGCAGTGTGTTTAGAGTAAACGGGACTGACTGAAAAACTCGTTTTTTGCGACTTGCCTTGTATAGTATTTTTGCGAAAGCGTTCCCCCATTTCAGCATTTCACGTCATCTTTTCTGGTTAAAGTTAACTTGCTTAAACACTCTCATCCCTTATTGCTCTTCAAAGAAGTAATCCGCGTTTAAAGGCGTGTATTTGTCGCAGTTAAGATAGGTTGCTTTCGTCGTTTCGTTGCGTAATTCCTTGAATAAGAGAGCCGTTAATCAGTACATTTGTAGTGATGGCGAAGCCCTCGGCTACGGCCGCCACAGGGGTTGAGGGCGGGAGAGGAAGAGTACTGCCCTTGCCGAGCATGCATTCTATTACAGCATCTAATTCCTTGTATACCCAAAAGCTTTAGTGCACCATGTGCCGCTTACATGCAAAACTCACTTATGCATAACAGGCAATGTTATACGAAGGAATATCCATAAATGGAGCTGAATTATACGTTCTAATTGTCGCCGCATTATCTGTATTCATAACCTGAGCAATAGCCCTGCATGTTTAATAAAATTAGACGAAATAATAATTCTACCATGGCAAATGTCTTGTCTAGAACTCATGAACTTGGGAAAAAAACGTTTGGCGTAGAGTATTTTCTATTAAGTTTACTACTGCTGGCGTTCCACGACGAACACCAACAGCACGCGTTTCTTTGCGTAGGCGCCTTTTTTGTAGCGTTACCTACACTGGCCTAGCCGAGCCAGTTTCGCGTGGCTCCTCAAGAGCCGTGCTGCGCATGCGCGAGGATAAGTGATGTCACACAGCTGGCGCATCGAAGCCGGCACCTCCCGCGCACTCCGCCGCTGCCGCGCGCGACTCGCTGCCGCCGGTCCGCGCTTTCCAGAGGAGTGACGTCGTAGCCGAGGTAGACGTACTGGCGCCGGAGCGCGCAGTTATTCGCCTTCGCTGTTCAGTCGCTGTCTGACACTGCGCTGGAGCCGCTTGATAGCGCCTCTGACTGGCGTTTGCCAGTGTGTTTTCGCCATGGAGAAGGAGAGCGCAAATGCTGCTCAACGGCGCAGAAGAGCGGAGAAGCTTAACTCATCGGATCCCGAAGTAGTTGCCTTGCAAAATAAATATACATGTGCCACATAATATGTATACCATGTGTGTGTCATTGGAGCCGCAGTAAGCATGATAATCAAGCTAATCCTAGACAATCGGGAAGGCTAAGAACAATCAGCGCTGCGTTATCCTGGCATAGACGAGCTAAGCCACTGCAACATTTTTTCTTTTCTTCGGTGACGAATGTCTAACAATAGCCAAAGAAAGCTAAAGACTGATTCACCGATATGTGCTCTTATGGAGAGTTTTAGTGCAACAGTTTTATTGAATACGCACACTGACCTTGGAAAGCTTTGACCTCTGGCTTAAAAAGCCTTCATGGTCGATTACATTCTTCCAACACGTTTAGCTTAATACCCCCAAGCATCAACGCAATAAAGTCCTTTGAAGTAAACCTCCTTCTCTTAAGCGGAAGCACACCGAATAAAGGCCTGCTTCGCGGCTGCCACAGGATGCGGTAAAATTTTTTTTTATATACGCGTATTTTCAGCAAGCGACGCAGCATGGCACATGGTGCTTGTTTCATCGAACTTAAACTGACAAAACAATAAAAGATTTGCGTATCTGGTGAAATTACCTCGCTTATAAGTATACGATTTTCTTTGAAAGTGCTTCAACCATAAAATGCAACATGGTGGCGTCAAGTTTTGTGTTAGGGAAGAGCTGCGCACATGGTCACCCTGTAAAGCAGTTTGATAGTTTCTTCTGCAAGGGGCCTTCACCGAAAAAAAAAAATACACCTCGTTGTTCTCTTTCATCTCCCGTGAACGCTTTTCCGGTAGATATTCCCTAGCATAAATATCTTTGGAAAGCCCAATGTGCCAAGAGTATGAGACTACTGGATGAGTATCCTAGAATGAATGAATACACAACTTTATTTGTCCCTGGTTAACGGGAAGGGGGCAATGGGAAGGGGCAATGGGAAGAGGGTGGGGGGAGGACCTTAGAATGACAGAGAGCTGAGCTAGTTGGTACGTATTCATTCTAAAAAGAGACAGGGCGTGCAAACACGGACACAAGAAAGAGAAGCGTTTGGGGAGGACCTACTTGGTATATAGTGGATGGTAGGTTCAACTTATTCATGCTGTTGAAAACATAATGCAGTGATATTGTTAGCACTTGCTTCAATATTTCAATTGCGCATTGTTATACTCCGATTTCAAGACTACGTGCGCCTGAAACTTTTACTGGACTATGGGGCGCAAAGGTCGGAAAACAAGGGCAGGAGACTAAAAACGGGAAATATAAGTTTATTTAGAAGGCTAGGGAGGAGGGGGTGAGGGTGTACATGCATAGACAAAAATTTCACGATCTCCCACTAAAGGGAACCATGTGGGGATGCGAAGGAGCGCATGGGTCGACTTAAACTTTCGTTCATCACGGGCATCTTGCACGATGTTAACGCGTCCTTGCATGTGGAGCACACCATGATTTCACCGTAGTTTCTGTTGCTGTTACTCGTCCCGAACTCTTGTTCGAGCACGGCACGCGGGTTCATCGCATCGCGCGTCTGCAGAATCTCGTTCCCCGACGCCATCACGTGATTGCTGAGAGAGCGTAAGGGGGAGAGGCCACAGCATCTTATCCAGCCCCTTACACAGGCCCGAACGCGCTAGCGCGTGCCAGCGCGTTCTGACTAGGATACAACGCGTTGGTTCATCGCGCATCTGCAGAATCTCGTTCGCCGACACCATTACATGATTGCTGAGAGAGTGTAAGGGGGAGAGGCCACAGCATCTTACCCAGCCCCTTACACAGGCACGAACGCGCTAGCGCGTGCCAGCACACGTGCTTTTGTCTGCGTTACGCCAAGCTTGGACAAGATACGGCAGCCCGGGCCCCTAAAGTGCTCTGTACGTATCATAATCAAGGTGGTTGAAGAACAAGACGAAAAAGACGTCTCCTTGGCGCGAGCGCGCGCTCTGCACGTATCGTCATCAAGGCGGTCGAAGAACAAGACGAAGAAGACCTCTCCTTGGCGCGAGCGCGCGCTCAAGATGTTACAGATGGCTATCGTAGGTTTTAGAAAGCGGACGGTCGCCAATGGAACTACGGACAAAGCCCAGCGCAAAAGCTGCTTCGCATCTAAAAAAGAGGGACCATGTCTTATGTGCGCAATGATACTGATAAAATAAGAAATTACAAAGCACACGCTTCATTTTATACATATTGATTGTTCCCTATACTTACATCAAGTCCACATCGTGTGCAGTGCTGTACCGATGAACAAAATAAAAAAAAAAACAATTTAAGAAGACAAAATAATGAGACCCAAGAAATTTCGAGTTTGCTAAGTAAAAAAATTGGGGGATGCTTAAGCTTCGCCTTTAAGAGTTGAATGCGATAGCGATATCCGGCCCCATCCTCATCGTGCTCTGTTTCGCTTGTCATTATGTTCAGTCGCCCGGTCTCTCTCTCTCTCTCACACACACACACACTCGACGTACCTATAGTAAAGGTAAAGGTTTCTGCCCTCCTCAACAGCACTTTTATGGCAACAGTGTACCCACTACGTGTGCGTAAGAGAATGCGCGCACTAATGTGTACGCCCTTTGTAATGGGTGACATGTTTAAACCAGCAGCAATTACGCACGTGATACTTTTTCGAAGTTGCGATGCACCCACTACGTGTTCGTAAGGGAATATGCGCAGTTTTTTTTATTGAAATAGAAAATAAATGAAGGAGTTGTTGTCACCATTGCTTGGTGACGGCTACCCCTTTCCACATAGTTGTTAAGATAACAGAATATGCGCAGTAATGTATGTGCGTTTTGTAGTGGGTGGCCGGCTTTAAACCACCAACTAGTTATGCAGTTCACATGGTGTGACGCCCGATGGCAATATACGCTTGTACTCCGTTTTAATGCGATATTACATTTCGTACTGTGACACCAGTACACAGGAAGCGTATGCTTGTGAGGCATTAGAGTTAATTTCAGTGCAGTTCCAAGCAACGGAGTGGTTCTGCGTAGCCAGGTAATAAAGAAAAAAAAAACGGAGTGGTCCTGTGGTAGACCACCTGCTTGCCACGCACACTGCGTGGGTTCGATTCTCACTCAAACCTAAGATTTTTTTATTATTTATTTTACACAAGATGATGATTTTTCGCTCACAACCAATGACGCCGACGCCAACACCGACAACGGAATTTCTGCGGAACGAGCTCTTTAAGGCTATCGCGTTAAAAATGCTGCCCTTTATGGTACTTCTTTTGTCTACCTGTGAGATTTAGTGGCATTCGGAATGTCGTTAACTAGGACTAAACACAAAAGTAATTGATATGAATGACTAAGAACACTCAGTAAAAAGCTAAAGACAAATATGACACAAGAACCTAAACCGCATGGGCGTCGGCAGGATTTCGTCTTGGGGGTGCAAACCCGTGCTGAATCACAGCATGGGGAGGGGAAGAAGGGCTGGCGCTGGTGGGGCTTGAGGGGGGCAAGTGCCCCCTTTGCGCCCCCCTGCCGACGCCCACGCCTAAACCCAGGCAGCCATTAAGGACCGCGTGATAAGCATAAAGTTTAACAATTCAACGGAAAGGGCAGAAAAACCTTCTACCATTGCCAGATATATCCAGGTGACTTGTGCACACCGGCTTCCCGACTAAGCACGCTAAGCCACGGAGTCCATTAGAAGGGTCCGTTGTGTATAAATATGCGGACGTGTAACGTATTTCCAGAGTGAAGAGATGGTACGGATGCCACCATGAATGTTTCAAAGTGCACTGCAGCTAGAAGGAAAATGTTGCACATTAGAGACTCGAAGCAGAAAGGCGGGCAATAACGTAACCGCGGGCAAGGCTCAACTGCATCGCGAACGACCGTGAATACTAACGCAAGTACTTATCAACCGATATATACTGCCTCATTGCTCCATAGTGTTTTACATGCCGAGGCTCTGACGGTAAATGAGAGTGTAAGATCACTGGCTTTCTCTAGCAGCTGAATGTAGGCCTTTCTCTGCTCTGTCAGAGATACTGCTTAGTGTTTTTGTCTTTTTTTAATACTGCGAATGACATTTATGCGCTTGGCGATGAGGCTGAACGGGCAGTAGCCGGAGGGCTGGATCGGATAAACTTCCCGTTTGTCAAGACCTGGATCTTGGAATACATGCGTACTGTTATGCATACGAGGGCTAACATCAAGTGTTGCACTGCCAAGAGGAGAAAGCTAGGAGCATAGCATAGCTCGGCTTAGACAGCAGTGTTTGATAGGTGGCGAGATGCAAATCTTCCCAATTTTATTGTAGTCCACTGTGTTGCATTAATACATGGGTTGTCGCTATGGCTATGTGCCACAGATGTACATAAGGTTCACCATGCGCCTCTTGTTTAGGCGTTTTTTATACAAGAAGATGGGGACACCGTAAGTTCGGTGACAGGAACCATCACGTGCAATTTGCAAATCGCGATCTGTGACATAAACACCGCGTATACAGTCGCTTATGCACGGTTTTGCAACCCTTTGAATATTTGTGCGTGTGCATGACTAACGTATATACGCGCACATAGTCAAACTTGGTCGATTAGCTTCTCAACCACTCTAGTGCACGTGCTGAAGCCGGTGAGTGTCTATTTTAAAGATAACACTGCCCATTATATGTGGAGTGACGAAAATGTTGCAACGCACTGCGGGGCGAAGCTATCTACGGTAGGATAAGTTGAATTCTCTGGTTTCTATTAAAACAGTTCCTTCCACCCAAGAAAAATATTAGCTGATGGTGAGAGAGAGAGAGATAATAAATCTCGGACAGGCGATTGAGCGCCGGAGAAGTTGCACATTTCATAAAACAGCCAAACAGGCATACTTTACCAATTTATTAGAAGGCTGATTCAATGTTCATGTGATACGGCGCCGTTTTCCGTAGGAATTTGGCGCATGATTGGTACTGTGCTCGAAGTGCGAATCACCTGTGTTCGCTGTAGCAAAAACTACCGCTACTGTTACCCGCCGCCGAGAAAAGTGCAGGTATTCTGCAGTCGCAAGCGCATAAAGTCCTTGTTACTGTTTCAATTTGGACAACAAAAACAAAACGAAAAAGCACCGAAAGTGTTATACAACGATTTCTATCGCCAATGACCCTAGAATGACCTCGTTGTTTTGGAAAGTTGAAACAAACGCGGTTGGCAGCGCGATCGATACCACTGAGGCGTGTCACTGCTATTCTTGACGTATCTTGAAACAGCAATACGACACACAATTACATTTTGATGAGCAGTCATACTGCCGCGTGCAAAGAGAAGAACACGTAAATCTCGGGGCGGAAGTGCGATGCGCCCAGCCGCCAGCGCAGCGTTGCTAGGAGACGGATGGCTGGGAATTCTGGACCAGCATTCAGCTTTCTCCGCGGGCCGAGCGGTGTGGGTGCGCACGGACGTGGATTGAGGGTCATTCTTCGCCGGCCCCGCTGTCATCACGCGGGAGGTGCAACAATAACAGCAACGCGGCCATCCGTCAATGTCACAGCAGCCAAGTAGCCTCACACACGAGAGAGCACCGGGATGCGCGGCAGAAATCAACAAAGAAGTGACAAAACGCAACTTCTACGCCGCCTACTATCAGGACGACCCACTGGCATCTTCGTATACTGCACAAACGAAATCTCGGACAGCCGATTGAGACAGGCTGGGGATAAGAAAGAAAAAGAACAGAAACAAACAAACATAGATTTTTCTCTTTCATGCAAACAAAAAAAAAAAGCATTTGTCAGAACTTCAGGCAACACCACGGAAAAGTTGTACGACTGCCGTAAAATATCTGAGCCGTTAGTTTAAGCACGCCATTTAGTGAGGCCTAACTGATTACACGCAGTGGTAAATCGCTTGAGCTCACAAACCACGCACCTCAACAGTAGGCGGAAATGACTGCAGAAGGAGCAGGTTACCACAGGCGCCGAGATTTTCTTGCTCAACCTTCCCATATCTATAGACGCGCTTAAGTTCTCACCCATCTACTCGCAAGACATCTGCTAGTCAGTGGCAATGTTATACGTACCTATATATCAGCGGCCCTCATAAGATATAGATCACTTACAAAGGAAACGCATTGTGAATTCAGGGCCTTTGAAATACTCCTTGTCAGGTCACGGGAACATAAGTTTTGGGTGAACAGCGATTCCTCCCTTCAATTTGCCCAGTTGCAATGATGAGGGTCGCAACTCCGTGCTCATAACTACAGCACCATAAAAATCAAACCTCGCCGTCAAACATAAATCTACCGAACTTTTCATTCGTAAGAACTATTGGTCGTTGTGTGGCCGCTTTCACTGCTATCATGTTCACTGCTTTGTGATAATGAATTCTGGAGCTGACTATTTCGTCCACGCTCAAAAGTGGCAATTCTAAAGTCAAATGAATGTTCCGGTTGCGTGTCTGCAGGCGACATCGAAAAGTAGACGTTAAGCCTTGTTAGTGCCAGATAGTAATATATATTAAGCGCGGAAGCAACACAAGGACGAATAAGGAGGCGCACGCGTTGTGTCCCTCCTTGTTAGTCTTTGTGTTGCTTCTGGGCTAAACATTCATGATTTCAAGAGGCCTAGGCCGCGCCACTCAAATTGCTGGTTCTCAGTAAAGTTTATTCCTCCCCCCAAGAGAAAGAAACACCTTGAGTGGTCTTCACGCATAACGTGTATGTTTTCTGATGCATTAAAAAATTCGCATTTGAAGATTCTAGCTGAACGTGAGCGCCTTGTGTTTAGCAATGCCCGCTAATAAAAGCGGGGCCATTTGCAGGAAGTATCTACAAGGGATGTGTCCTCTACTGGCGGAAAATTGTGACCAACCCGTCTAGCTTTGAGCGTTGAAATTAGCATTAGAATTTGTGAGGGTGAGGTGGGAAGTCGCTCATGTGAATATATTAGTAAAGGTTCTCAAAGCCTGCCAATTCCAGACTGGCTAGCTTTGTTAAAGCATGATTTGAACATAGTAGTACAATGTTTTTTTTTTCATTGATTCGTTGCTTAGCAGTTGATGCGTCAGAAATTTTGTGGTGTATACGACAGGGGCAGGCCGACATGCATGAAAGTTCACTTACACATGGCAACCGAAGCATCTATCCAAGGAAATAAGAAAATTGTCATTAAAGAAAAAAAACATATTTCTTCCCACTAAGGGCACCAAACAGTTTGCTGACGCCTTTGGGCCCTTCGAATTTAATGTACAGGACCTCCATAATACGTTTTTAAAGTGTTCTTTTTTCTTCTGTTCTGGTTCTCCTCCGGACCAAGGACAAGTCAATTTTAATGCCTCAATTCACGAACACCCTGTCACAAGCGCGCAGAGCACATAAAGTATCCCTTCACTCAAGCGTGGTGGGGGCATGTCGCATCTGTTACGTAGCGATGGAAGGGCGCAACCATCCTGACCTTCCGAGCACGCCACACAGACCCGCACGCACGCAAACACGCACACACAATTCTATTTTGGCTAGGTCGCTCAGAAGTGAACATTTATATCCGAGAAATCAAATTGAATATTTCACAAGCTAACAAAGTCGTGGAATGAACTTTTCAAGCTAATTACTTTAACGACATTTATTGTATATTATGATTGTTAGCCGAAAACATGGAAAGTAGTATGAACTTGGGACGGATGATGACTCGACTCTCGAGATATATATTCACAAATTTTGCGACGAAATCTATTGATGTGCCAGTAAATTTTTAACTTTTATACCTGAAAAAGGTGTTTTCTTGAAGAGTGCATTTTTTAACACGGAAGTGCTTTATTCCTGGGTCCACCAAGACTTCACTGAGGTATTGCCGTCACGTATATGACGTTGATAACATGGACGCTAACGCATGAGAAAGAAAAAAAGCTATAAGAAAAAAGCTCGCCGCCGGGACTCGAACCTACGACCTCTCCGTCCACGACGAGAAGAGCCCGGCGCTCTACCGACTAAGCTACCGAAGCAGATGCATGACACTTCACAAACGCGCCTTATATCGCTCACACATTCTCTCTCGCACGGTGCTCTCTGTTGGCGGGGCGGGGCTGTGCCGCCGTCTGTGAGCGGTAAAGTGCAGTAATGCGTCATGACACTTACTAGCGCCGATAGAGAACGATTCGGCGACGACGCACTTAAAGCATGGCCTTCAAGGTTGTGCGCCGGCAGGTTTCGGAGAGTTGCTTGTTGGGCAAGTTGGTACATACTTAGTTAACTGCAAAAGAAGCCACAAAACGTCGAAAACGGAAAAAGCAGAGCGGCAGAAAACAGAGACAGAGGGCAGAGACGTGGCCGCGTCTCTGCCCTCAGTCTCTGTTTTCTGCCGCTCTGCTTTTTCCGTTTTCGATGTTTTGTGGCTTCTTTTGCAGTTAACTAAGGTTTCGGAGGCCATGGTTAAGGCGTCTCGATACCAGCGAAAAAATCACACCATCTCCCACTAAAGGGGACCATGAGGCGATGCGAAGCAGTGTTTCGGCATGTAGAGCCCGCGTTTCAGAGGGGGAGTGGTGAGGGAGAAAGGGGAGAGGGGATGTGGAGAGGGGAGGGGGAGGGGAAAGGGGAGATGGGGAGAGGGGAAGTGGAGAGGGTTTGCGCATGCGCAGTAAGGGTGGTCATGCCGTACACCACCACCACCACCACCACCGGATTGAACTCCGCTATAAGATGCTTCACATCTAAAACACTGGCCGCACTAAAATCGGGGAGTCGCCCTAGACGCAATTACGTTTTTTGCCTTTCGCTTCATGTTAGCGTGTGACGGCTCGTTGTCGGAGTAGTGCAGCTTCCACGTGCACCAACGGTGTTTCTCCGCCGCCAACTGCTTCGAGTGCGATAGCACCGACTAATAAAACTGCTGCAGTAAGCGCTGCAGAAAGGCAACGATGTCGACGTGCGAAGGTCGCTCCTTGGTGAAGCGAGACAGAAGCCAGCGGAACGTGGAACGCCTGCACGCGTTCGCGGCTCAAGCTACGAACCTCTGCCTCCCGTGTTGCTGAAGCGCAGTGTCGTAGTGCATGCATGAGCACGGCCGTAGGTTACCTCATTACTCGGGAGCGCACGTCGTGCCGTTTCTCTCCTTAAGTGACAACGCCTTGAAGAAGTGCATATCGAGTACCAGTGTTTATTATGTGCTTGTTGGTGTCATCTTTGCGCGGGCTTCACGATGCGCCGTGTCCAGGTATATGTTAACAACTTCAGCTACCACAACGGTTAAATCATGATCATGGGCGTTAGTCGTCGCGATGGAGATGTGCCACTAGGCGTCAACGTGCGTGCATCCACGTCAAACGGCGCTATAGCTGCGAAACACCAATATACATTGTACAAGCTCTCGCATGTTTCACTTTTCCTATGACGGAGGGATCAGTCATGTTTTTTTTTCCGCAAACGTGACAGCGCTTATGTTAGATCATGGGCCTATTTCTAATTTTTTCTCCATGTGCATGTCTTCTGTGAATACGCTAGTTTCAACTCGAATGTTGCAATTTATAAGCCAAAGTAATTAGTTAAAAGGTTCACTGATATTTATTTTTGGCGATTGGAAAATTTATGCATTTTGATTTACAGTGTAAGATGTCCCCGTTTTCAATTTATCAAGGTCGATGAGAAAACTTGCGCTGCATTTACAGGTGATATATAACAAATATGCTAACGATAAAAGAATGGTATACATACAAACATGTACGTTATTTTTCAGTAAAATGAATGTCTCTTGTCTACGTTTCTATAGACACAGACGCCAGCCTAGGATACTCCAGTTCGGTCCCCGCCTTCCCTACGACAATTTGCCCGCGCATTATGCGAGAATGGGCATACTTTTAACTTGCTGTAACTTCACCACTGAGAATGTGATAACTCTGACTATAGTTGAAGAGTGAGGCTCCACCTGCCTGATATAATAATAATATCTGGGGTTTAACGTCCCAAAACCACGATATGATTATGAGGGACGCCGTAGTGGAGGGGTCCGGAAATGTCAACCACCTGGGGTTCTTTAACGTGCACCTAAATCTAAGTACACGGGCCTCAGACATTTTCGCCTCCATCTAAAATGCAGCCGCCGCGGCCGGGATTCGATCCCGCGACCTTCGGGTCAGCAGTCGAGTGCCATAACCACTACACCACCGTGGCGGGGCCACCTGCCTGAAGCACTATGATATTTGGTTTCTCTTCTTCAGACAACTTGTTAGTCGAAGGTTCAGAGACACACTTAGCGTGTTTGTCGGCAAGCTGAAATCAACGTACGCTCAGTCCGTACAACAGGTACTGGAAGTTCTATGTCTAGTACTTGCAAGCCTTCAGTAGGCACCATGACTCGACTAATACTGTCATCAGTAATGAGGCCAAACATGTGTCAGTATCCAAAGTGGAACGTGATACGCCTGAGATCCTGCGTCCAGTATTATCAAGTTGTCAAGATACGAACGTGCATGGAACGCGGAAGCGTGACTTAAAAGCTCACGTGAATTTCTTGTATGTTCCGTGCTTTCTATCTGCCTATCTTTTCATCCCTTAATCCCCTTCCCCCAGCGTAGGATAGCGAACCGGACGCGCGTCTGGTTGACCTTCCGGCCTTTCCTTCCTCGTCCTCCTCCATGTGCCTGAGTAAACACGGATGTTTATCCCTTGAAAGTAACTAGTGTCACCCGGCATTAAAAGCCATTGAAGCTTCACAGTTGTTTCAATCTGTGCTTACATACGCAAAGCCGAGCGAAGGCGTTTGTTTTCACGCGTTAAATGCCACGTTGTTTACGAAACGGGGACAGTGCCGATATTTCCCTTGGAAAAATAAATATGCAGAAAAAAGCTCGGTGTTAGGAATGTAAGAAGAAATACTAATACTAACAGCTATAAAACAATAACCGGCCACGCGCGAGCGAACAGGCACATTTAGCATATCGACCACTCATTCTCCACAGTCGACGCGACGTGATCTGTAATACTGCGCGGTTCTGAAGAGGACGCCCTTGAGAGGAGCGTTCCGGCGAGCTGCTCAACGCGCCGGTCATCCAGCAAGTGTGCGGTGCAAAATTTATGCGCATTTTATTTCATGTTGCTGGCAGTATTCTTTTTTCTTTTTTGATAGCCTCACAAAAGCGCGTAAAAGACAGAGAACTCTGCGTGCAGCAAAATTATAATTTTGTATGCGCATCTTAAAGCTGCCGCTAGTTCTGCGGCCGGAAGTGAATTCCTAGGTATATGTAATGTAACTGGAAGGAAAAACGAAACGATAAGCAATAAGTGAGGATTAAATCCGAATGCACGCAGAAAGCAAAGTAAGTGCATGGTTTTTGTCTTTTGACCTGTCTCATATGTATAACTTTTTTTCTTTGTATGTGCGTATGTGTGTGCATGTGCATGAGTGACACGAACGTAGTCGTAAACAATAGTAAAGATCGGTTGCGTTTTAATGTGCCATATCTTGATATTTAAAGAAGCGCAACAAGAAGCAAGCAGAACGCAACGTGAGATGGGGAGTAGAAAAAAAAGCGAATGAAGAAACCAAAAAAACCAAAACAAAAAATCTTTCTAGCAACCTTGTTGCGCTTTTCAATGCTTCCAGTTCGAGACAGCTCGATGAGGTGTTGCCAGTAATATACGTCATTTCCGAGAATTCATATTGCGAGGGCTGTTTTTTATGAGCCCTTCCGATACGAACCCGAATAATATTTCTTGTCTGTCTCCATTCATTTGCGTGGAATTTGTAAAGCTTGGACAAATCATTTTACACAGATCAAAGCATGGCGTGCTCGACGCTCGTCCCATATTTCACTTAATAGACGTCAACTTCATTTTCTCGAGTATCGGTCTGTAGACGATCTTCTTTTTCTTTTTACAGTTTTGAAACAATACGGTGGCTCGACCTTCAATGTGGCGGACTGGTTCCAGCTTCTTATTGCAAAGCGAAGTGCCAAAGCCTTAAATCAGATTTCTCGCATCCAGTGGCGCAGTATGCTTGTAGGCAGGATAAAGTCAGTGAAACTTCATGTCGTCCTAACAGGTTTGGAGGCGAGTGCCAGCATGTCTTGAGCCAGTTAAACTAAACAGCGCAAAAAAGAAATAATAAACTCATGTGCTGTTTTTAGCCGTGATTAGGTGTAAATGTGGTGCCAGCGAAGCATGTTTTTATTATTATTTCCATTGAAATGCAAGCGGGAAAGTTCTTTGAAATTTAAATATAATAATCCCAATGAATCCCCGCGGCCGCCATGACAAAGGTCCCCGAGAGTACCGGACAATCTCCGATGGCGGCAATTCGCTCTTATGAGAAAATTGCTGCTTGCGAAATGGTTTTCTGAATCTTGGATCAATTTTTTTTTTTTTTTTTTTTGTTGTGTTCCCAGTGAAAAATTGCATAGGAGGCATAAAATCATAGGCGGAATCTGTCTCAGTGAGAAAGGAGCTAGCTGCGCGCGATACACATTGGCGGGATGCGTGGCCAGTTTTGCTCTGCGGGGACAGCAAGCAAGCGAAGACTTACACGGCCCCATTTTCACTGCCACTGATCATTGTCAGTGATGAAAACCTCATAGGGTTATTGAAAACCTAATTTCCCTGGCTGCCCTCGATGTTGCCACAACGGTCCAATGTCGGCCGCGCTATGGCCGCACTCACATGGATGACTAACACGTAGCCGGTCGGTGTTCAGGTAGCCCCATTTAGGAGCCAGGCGCCAGCCTGCTCGCCACCCTGCTTAATGGACCGCACTCTTTGAGCATTTTGGATCTGCGGCCAGATTCGCGAATCGCTTTCTTGCGTGTCTGTGAATAACTGACCAATATCAGACCATTATTCGCCATGAGAATTCAATGGTAATCTACTTTCAGGAGTCGTGCTTGCGCGAGCCTTACAGAAAGAAAGAACGATGTATCACTCTTGGTGCTGACATACGAATTGCTTGTATAGGCTTGTAATCCTGAATGATATACAATATAAAGCAATACGCGGAAATAAAAAAGCGTGGTCTAATGCATGACTAATGAAAAACAAACGAAAACAGACCACCAACACCACGGCTACCACACAACAACAACAACAACAACAACAACAACAACAACAACAACAACAACAACAACAAAATGGACAGGGTTTTCTCATCTTAGCTTGTCGAAAATTTCTCCACTGATTTCATAATACTGTGCTGTAAATCGCGTAGCAACCCACTCCCTCATTACCACCTGCGTGGGTGTCACTAAATTTTTCTTCTTCTAATCTCCAAACAAGTTACTGAACTCGGTTCCGTGAAGAACAGTCGCAATTTCCATTTTCGGAAAGTTGCAAAACTAGTTCTGCAATAAATGTCCCTGTTGCGTGGCCGCTGTGTACTGTGCTAGTTGTTGCCACGGTTGATGTAAACTGTTAACTTTAGCTGCGACTCTATCGCCAACAGAGAGTCCGCCTTCGTAGTCCGCTTTCTTCGTAGTTGTTTCTTCGTAGTCCGCTTTTAAGGAGGCTGATAAGAACAACTCATGAGGTTGCCAAAGACTTGCCAAATCCTTGAACCGCATCTTCACTCTCAGATGAGCACTCTACAATTTTGTTGACTTTTGACCTTGTTGATCAAGGTTCTTACAAAAAATCGTATTGGGTTCATATTCGAGTAAATAAAGCATATATTTCAGTGAAATTTCGAATGATGTGATCCTGTAGTATGGGATACATAGGCCGGAAACTTACTCGTAAGTGGTCTGACGACTGTAAGGTTGAATATATATACAATATATATATAGGCAAGAGGGCACGCACGCATTATATTTTGGCTATATAGGTGCGTTTTGTTAACTTGCGCTCCTCTGTTTAAAGCACATCCTTGCCGAGTTGCTCTACATAGCAAATCTTGTTTAAAACTGCCAGTAGAGCAAAACTTTTCTCATGAAAAAAAAAAGAAAGGAAACATAAGCGGAAATACTTTTTCGTCGGCTCATGTGCAGGTAGCGCCACCTTTCTGATCTGTTTCCAAGCTGCCGCCGACTGCCAACTATTTCTTCTCTCGCGCGGCTTGATGCAAGAAGGAATGGCTCGATGCATGGCTCGATGCTTCGGCCGTGGCGACATCCAGCGCATTTCCATCGAATCACCGCCTTCGCGTTGCGCCCGCTGGAAAGCGTCTTGGGCGATCGATGAAGCGCCCTCTCTGTTCAACTCACGCAAGTGCCTAAGCGCGCTCCGCTCTGAGTTAGATGGCGCCACGCGCGTGTTCTGTTGCACCGTTTGGCGCACATGGTCGCTGTAATGAATGAACCAGCAGCGCGGAGGTTGCTCGTTTACTTTCTTGGTCGTCGACTTGTACGTTCTGGTGTCGCGCCTCTGCACTGTCTCGAAGATTTGTCGTTCGCACACATTATCGAGGGTGAGTACAGGGCTGGCGCCGTCTGCCGTCTGCGCTCCACTGGAGTGGAAAGTGAGATTATGGGCGGGGCATCGGCTGCTATGTTTTGAATTGTAATATTGGCGCGCAATTTTGGCTGCTTGTATTGTGACAATTATATTTACGCTAGGGAATGTTTCGAAGAGGCTGATGTGCTGCTGCGTGTGAAAATTCCGCGTGTCTTTTTTTTATGCTTTGTTTTTATCAAGCTTTGCCATCTATGCTAAAAATAGGGGATTTTTGAATAGGGGCCTAAAAGCCCTTTGCGTGTGCTCGCTTTGGGTCTAACAGGAGCTAAGAGTTTTCGAATAAGCTAGGTTTACGGCGCTTTGGACACTACCCCTATTGTGTAGGTCACTCTAGTCTTGGCCAAGAGCCGTCGCTTCAGTGGGTGCCGTCACGTGTGTTTGATGCAAAGCCTTTGGGTCAGGCTTTGGGGCTCCCGCTAAATTCGAGAAATAGCGTCCCCAACGCAGAGCCCAAACGCTGTTTGGGTCTCACGCATGCGTAGTGGCCTCGACGCTGTTTCTTTGGGGCCCCAACCTACTCCAAAACTCCCTAATATACGCTGGGAAAATTGAAACACGCTTTCGCTTCCGCCAGCGGAAGGCATAAAATGGAAGGATAAGGGCCTTGTAGACTTCACATAGGGGTCAGAACAGGCTCGTAGCCAGGAAACGTTTTCCGGAAAGGAGGGGGGGGGGAGCACTTGCTGAAGGCCTTGACTATTTTAGAAAAGCACCTATTTTCATTATTTATTTTCGGTAAAACACCCCTTCCATCAAAATTTCGGGGGGGGGGGGGCTAGGCCCCCCGTCCCTATCTGACTACGGCCCTAGGTCAGAATATACTTGCTTCCGTCATACTTCTATTTCAACTAAATGTGTGGTAAAATTCCGAAAAACATTTTTTTCCTGTAAAGGGTGCTCTGTTGCGAAAAGGTTCGTTGAAGGAAAGAAGTGTTAATTTCAAGGGCTCGTTTTCTTTGTTATACACAATATTAATGAGAACTAACAGACATTCTCATTGAAAAGGTTCGTTGTGAGGCGAAGCCATCCTAATTCATTCTACGCATCATTTACATTATGTGAAATATTTCTGTCTCTCTCTCTCACACACACACACACACACACACACACACACACACACACACACACACACACACACACACACACACACACACACACACACACACACACACACACACACACACACACACACACACGCACACACACACACACACACACACCACCCCGTTTTCACTCTCGTCGACCGCCCTTGCGAGGTAGCTTCGCCTTTCGGCTTGCAAACATTCGTTACCCGACTGGAAAGCACCGCACATACATGACACACCGTAGAATGCGTAAACAAAATCCTCTACTCAAGTTCAGACCTCCTCCCGGATTACACCGACAGAGGCATCTGTTCTGCGCAGGAGAGTTGCTTTTCCTGAGAGCTAATTCATCTCAATTTTGAATGGCTGACAATTTTTGCGTGTGGCAACAGCGGCTGCGACAAGAACACAGATCGCCTGTTGTCAGGATTGCGTAGCGCTGAAAGTATAAAACACCCAAAAAGAAAGGATGAAAAGCAATCTAGGAACTTGGTAATATCGTCAGCGTTCGCTACATAATGATCAAGGGTGAAAAATGAGGGAAAAGTCGTTAGTTGCGATTGCGCGGAACTTCAGAACAACAGATGTTTACCTCCGCCGGTTGAACCCTGCGAACTCTATCCCGGCCTGAGGGGGGGGGGGGGGTGAATTGAAGGAAACGTTACGTATTTGACGTTTTATTTTGGGATTGTGAGGGCTTAGCACATTTCCCTTTCTGTATTTGTTTTTTTTTGGTTTTTTGCTTTCCTGGCACTTTCTGTGTTATCCTAGAAGCATGAATATTTACGTAATTGCAATGTTTACAGAGGGCCACCAAGCTGCCGGGCGCAGTGAGTAGCTGGAGCGTGAATATACTCCGTAACACGTCATGTAGACAGCGTCTGCTCTGACCTCTGCACTCTTTCCCCGCGTCAGATTGACGTCGTAGAAAAATGAAAACTAATAAGGTGGTGCGCTCACCGAGCGAAAAATGTGATCGTAAGCTGCTATAAAGAATCCAGTGCTGTAAGCTGCTATAAAGAATCCAGTGCTGTTACGAGTGCGAGCTACATGCTGGGACCTTCCACTTGGCCTTCTTTGTGAGCTTTCCCAAGTCATTGCCATCCCCGCCATCACGAACATGATCCAGATGAGGAAGTAAAGATATCATCCACCTTGAAAAGTTGCAATTCAAGCTTGCTGAACAGATTACGACGAGGTGCGGCGTTGATTCGGTGCTACCTTCACCTTATAGGCCACCCAGACAGCCCTCACTGCGAGGAACGCGATATTCCTGAGATTGCAGAAGACCTCTTGTGCGTATTCCCGCCACATACTATGCAATGACAATCGTTGACAGAAAGAGCTTACTTCGAAGTTTGCCTACCAACAATTTTTTCTGAAAGGGTTTTGTTGGGAACAGCGCCTCATTCTCGTCATCTGTCCGATATTATCAATGCTCTTCAACATTTTTTTTTTTGCATGAAAGCGGGCTGGATAACGGGCATTGAAAAGTCTTTGGCTTTGCAGGTCTTCTCACCGCCATCTTCATCTTCGTGGTCAACGCCTTCTCTTTTTTCCTTCTGCAAGGCTGAGCAGCAGGTCAATGGGTTGATTCAGGGCGACCTCTCCGATTTCCTATCACAATAACGTTCTCTCTCTCTCTCAGCATGTTAAACTTGCCCGAGTAACGAGGCACAAACAATTCATGGCCCCACGTTCGGAGGAGAACACTCGTCTGTTTCAGTAAAATCAAATCATATAGTTTGCCTTTTGAAAAGTCCGCCGCGGTGGTACAGTGATTACGGTGCTATAGGCTGCTGATCCGAAGGTCGCCGGTTCGACCCCGGCTACGACGGGTCATATTTCGATGGAGGCGGAATGCTAGAGGCCCGTGCACTGTGTGATGTCAGTGCACGTTAAAGAAGCCCAGATGGTCGAAAATTCCAGAGCCCTCCACTACGGCAAGCCTCATAATCATGTCGTGGTTTGGCACGTAAAACCCCGGAAATTATGAAGCCTTTTCAAAAATACTGACATTGCTTTAAAAATATCTCACCGTTAATTATCAGCGAAGTAAAACGAGAAATTTATCTAGGTGATTACAACGACCTTTAATTAACACATCGTGTACGTCGTGGTTGGAAAATATTAAACGGAATTTGCTTATACGGAACGAAGAGTTCAAGCCAACGTATACTTCTTGTGTAGCTCTATGTTTTATTATTCTCGTGGATGAAAGAAGGTTTCAGTCGCGAATTTGTGGTGGGATTTTGTCTTTTCCTATACAGCTGCTAAAAAAACTCAGCACAAATACCCGCGGATAATGTCGGCAGTGCACCAGGGACTTCTATGAAGACAAAGCAAAAGTCACAGACGACAGAAAGTCTGGTATGTGACACAACATTGCATCGTTGACACGGCTCCTAATACAGATAGCACAAGGAGTTTGCAGATCAACTTCAATTCGACCACGCAAGCAACGATTCGAGCGCATTTTTCATTGCACAACTCGACGTTGTGCAATGACTCGACGTCGTGCAACCTCACTTCATATGATACGCGCAAAGTACTACAGGTGAGCCTGAGGATTAAGTTCTTATCATCTTCTCATGTCACCTCTCCCGCAAACATTGTTAACAAGGGAATACTGTTAACCTCATATAGGAAACATTTGAATTGGCCAGAGTAGAAAACGTGAGAAGCTATGAACAAAAGCACATGCGTTTTTGTTTCCCTATATTTTATTCTTCACATTGCCTTACGGCAATAAAAACAGAAAAAAAAACACAGCCAATCAACAGGAGTAACAGCGCAGGAGGCAAAATAAGGCAGGACGCCGATGCGAACCAATTACAAAATAATCTCGCGCTAGCGGACGCTAAGCCGGCTCATCCAAGCTGCTTACTCTGTGCTAAGCCATAAGCCCCTTATTATGAAACAACCTTTGGCGCACGTATAATAATTATAACGGCACGCTGGCGTAATCTGTAGAACTTTAGGCCAGATCCACCAACAAGTACGGTGCAATGAGGACACGTCGAACACGAAAGATTATTTACTGCTAGGGAAAAGGAAGTTCTCGATTCATTTTGATCACCTGAGATTCTTTGAAATAAGCCCAAAGCTTACTAGCGTTTGCGCAGTCCGCCCACGAAGAAATGTGGCCGGTAACTGCGACCTGTAATCGAACCCGTGACCTCGTTGGTAAGTAGCAGAACATCACCGCCACTCAGCCGTCTTGGCGGGCCCGTACACACAGATGACGGCAGGCAATATAACACCTGCATACAGCATAGTCTCATGCAGACAGTCATGCCGTCATCTCTTCTGCTCCTCTGCGATGCTGGCGTGGCTTTCTCATTTCTATGTGTGCTTTTCCCGGTTTTACCGGTTGCACTTTTCACCACCGAAACCACATCTCGTTCTCATTCCTCTTTTTTTTTATGAAGCTGATGGTGGTGGTCACGATGATGTTAGCACAGGTGGGGATAGCTTGGCAGATATGGCTGCTTTGCCCGAGCTTCTCTTCCTGTGCAGCGTAGTTCATTGCTAACGCCTAGTCCCATCTCTCGCAGAAGAGTAGGCACTTCCTTGCACACTATACATTGTCCTTCTGGGTGGACTACCTATTCAACTCGCTCATGGGAAACCCTCTCGTGCTGCCCGGCAGCCTCCTCCATTCAGGAGAAAACCGTTTTCAGGGACTGATGAAGTGCTTCATAGCGATAGACACCCAACTTCAAGCACAAGAGCCTGGCTTTGTTCGTCGTTGCTACATGCAGTGACCGAAGGCGGTTCGCTTGGCATGTGTTGAGAACCACGCTGCACTGAGTTCAATGCCCCGAGTTCAAACATGGCGAGCCACACGAACTTGTCAATATTTACAATGAGAAATTACGCCCTGTTAGAGAACGCAGCGCTTCGACATAGGAGAATGAGCGTTGTGCTGGCGGTCACAACTGATGATATCTGTGTTTGGTTGCAGCACTTCGTGTTTGTGTAAGGATGGCCCACCAGTAAAGGTCGTCAGCTTGTACAGTTAAGCAAACACGATACACAGAGCACATGGCGACCGGCATTTCTTTTGCGCCACCGGTTTTTGCCGACGCACCGCGTTAATTCACTGTGTTATGTACTATGAAAGCGACCGCATTTGAGGGTGCATTTGGTCCGCTAGCCGTCACATGTGCTCACAGATGGCGCAGAAAGCACAGGAAACCATCCAGGTTGATTATCGCGGTTTCACTGTTTACTCGGATTTTCACTGATAGCTTCATTCAAAGAACGCGCTCGAAAATGTGATAGACGTTTGGCAACAGTGGAAAGCTACTCTCAGGTTTACATTAAGCACATTCTTAGAATGACAGAGAGCCGAGCTAGTTTGTAAGTCTTCATACTAAAAAGACAGGGCGTGCAAACGCAAACACGGATACCAGAAAGAAGTCGCCACACCACAAACGCTAACTGAAGAGGCGCACAACGGCGGAAAAGAAAGAAGGCACGAAAACTTATCTGCGCATGCCCATGCAATAGGCGAACTTATCAATCCGGCACGCGTAGGGACTGCGATGCCGGTACGAAACTCCGATGAATGCGCAGTTTTGTACCGGCATAGTTATCTTTCACGTATACCCCTACGCGTGCCGGATTGATAGGTTTGACTGTTGCAAGCACATTCTGCCGCAAAAAAAAATAATATTGATTTCAATTAATTACTGCGAAGACTGCCAATGTATTTTAGTTTTTTTTTTTACAAAGATTGCGTGAACTACGGTACCCAGAACTACTTCCGCGCGGGAAAATATTGGAAGTGTTTCTTTATTTTCGCGAATGATGACGTATCACCGACAGAAATTAAGAGCTCACGCAAGATCTTCAAAAGAGAGGACGCTGTGTCATCCACAGTAAAGTAGTGGCTCCTAAATATCTGTGGCACATGGTTAACGCTACCAGGGCTGCACATGTTTCATCTTTACTTCGTCATAGTTAAGCTGTGCATAGTAGAAAAGATAATATAATTGCTGGGGTTTAACGTCCTAAAACCACGATATGATTATGAGGGACGCCGTAGTGGAGGGCTCCGGACATTTCGGCCACCTGGGGTTCTTTAACGTGCACCTAAATCTAAGTACACGGGCCTCAAACATTTTCGCCTGCATCGAAAATGCAGCCGCCGCGAGACATAGAGAGGAAGACGTAGAAAGACGCAGACACAAAAAGATGGAAAAGAAAAGAGAGCAAGCATAGCATAGCATAGCATAGCAAGGGGTGGGACCGAGAGAAGTGAGAGAGTAAAAGCCAAGCCGAGCCAGGACCAGCTAGGTGCCCATCAGATCTGCTGTGAAACTTGTGCCTTGCGCGACTTAGTGCAAGCTTCGCTAACTTTTTTATCGTGCCTGGAGTGAGATGACTTTACTTTCGGGGCATAACTTCGAATCCGGTATTTTTTTTTAAAACCTCCTTGGTACCAATTTTGTCATAACTGCACTGCCTCCTTCAGGCCGGTTCGAAAGAAGGAAAGAGAAAGACAGATGAAAATAAAGGCCGGGTACTTAACCAGAACTGAAAATGCAGTTTGTTACCTGAAGCGTTAGCGAGGGGAATATAGCGAAATAATAAAAAAACAATAGAGAGATAATAAAAGAAAGCGGATAGTAGTTTTGACTCCGTCTTTCAAAAGGCTACAAGTAGCAGTAATAGTGAATTGCATTGCACTCGGTTTTTGCAAAGAGTGGAGAGGGAAAGAAAGAGACGCATGCCAGAACAGGCTAGAAGCTTGACTGAAAATAAAAAAAATTTCTCAAGAGCACCGCAGACCAGCTGCGAACCAAAGATGTTTCCACAGAGACGTACCAGACGATGTAAATAAATATTGAAAGCGAAAGCGAGAAAAGGTAAAGAAAAGTAAAAGTTTGGAGTACGATATCGCTGAAGGTCTTCGCAGACTGGTTGGGTTATAGCAGCCAGCGAATGCCCGATCGATGGTAACGCTGCGAGCGGACATTCATTTTCACACGTGGACGGCACCAAATGCCGTCCGCCCAGAGAGCAGAGCGGCGCACGACGGATAACGTAAAAAAAAGCCAGTGCCAGGTAAACGTGGATGCCACGCTGCTCTGCCAAGCCGAGCGAATGCCTTGCCCTTGCCAGTACCACGACTCTTCCGACCGCCTGTGCTACACTTTTACGATTTTTAGAATACAAGGTCAAATAAAAAAAAAAGCAAACGATCACTAGAGCCAATCGACGGTCGTTCACTGCAGTGAAAAGAAGGAACAACGATGTACTCGGGCGCCTTTGTGGAGCATAGATACCAGAAAGGGAGCCGAATGCCTGAAAAGAAGGCAGGCACAGGTACCCGCTCCACGGCATAAACTTTTTTGTAATTCATCTGGACAGTTGTCCGGACCGTAATTCACCGTATATACCACTGCGGCGCGTGTTCCCCCGTTTTAAACGCACTTCCGTTTTTTTTCCCCTTTTTGTTCGCTTTCGAGCTTCGCGCGAAATGCCACGCATGACCAAGCGCAACGAGGGAAATAATGCGACTTGCTTATATCTCTGTTCTCGAGCAAGATAAAGAACCGGTCCTACGAACCGAACGGGGAAAAGGAAAGTACAGGAAAACCACAAAGAGAAAGACAATCTCTACAATGGACGCCACGCTCAATTCGTCATATAGAGAATAGTTCCTTCGCTGCGAGAAGCTAAGTTAAACAATAATGCGACAGCTGAGGAAACAAGGAAAAAAAAAGACGCAGCAAACGGTAGTGGTAAATACACTTTCTCTGGTTGGAAACTCCGTAGCGCGTGCACGCATGCACTCGTCCGTGGCGATTCGTAAACAGAGCAGAATGAGGCCGAAGCCAGCCAGTCGCAGAAGCACAGACGAGCCATTATTTTTTCTTCGTTCACTTTCGCATTGTTTTCTCTATCTCTATTTTTATCTTACCTTTTCGCTCTTTCTTCTACCGTCTCATGGCCGCATTTTCTTGCTCCGCGTTTGTCAATATACTCGAAACTATGCAGGCAGCTGCAGCGAGCCGAGAAAATGTTTAGCTAAATAAAAATGCAGCGGCATTCGTGCGAAGGCAGGGAGAGAAAAAAATGGCAACACAAAATGTAAGAGCGGAACAAAGCCGGCACAGCCGCGGCCCGGTCACGTCCCGCGCTACGGGTGTTGCGTAAGGTAGATTTTATTTCTTGTTATTATCGTGTCTACTTCAAAAAAGGGGATGGAGTTAAGTGCTCGGAAGCGACCTATGCCTGCGGCCGACATCGTGTACTGGAAAACGTCGACGTGTGTATTCTAACAGCGGCTACACGAGAAGCGACAGGTAATCCGAGCTAGTGCACGACGTCCAACAAAGTAACACTTCAAGGTCGTTTTTTAAAGACGATAGTCTTTCTTGGGGAACTTAAACGCAGAAATTTTGGTCTGTCTGTCTTTCTGTTTGTCGGCACGTCCCTTGATTCAGCCACTCGGCCAAAGTTGAACCACTTGCCCAAGGGCCAGCCGTCTTGAACTGGTACGGCTGTTCATACTTGTGAACGTTGTCGATCAAAAAGTAAATATCATGCATATCTGAGGTGCAACATCACTAGGCAAGTATTAGGTGGCGGGTTCCTTTAATAGAAAATGCATACATACGTAATTTTAAGGACCCTAGGTTCTTAAGCTGCGCTGAAAATGCATAAGAATGGAAGCTTGAGCGAGTTGGTATGCGTTCATCTTTGTTGAAACAGCGCTCACTAGACGACGACGAAGTAAAAGAAGGCACAGGACAGGCAGCGCCTGTCCTGTGCCTTCTTTTACTTCGTCGTCGTCTAGTGAGCGCTGTTTCAACAAAGCTGAAAATGCGACTGCGCTGAAATTTGCCTTCCTCCGTGCCCTTCGCACGAGCTCATTGTTGTGTTTCGGTTTCGGTTCTGTCTTGCACTATACGAATGCCATGGGTTGGTGTTGAAAAACTTTAGTTTTGAGAAGGCCAAGAAGGTGAAAAAAATATTTAAAAAATGAAAAAGCAGCGTTGTGGGCGGCCTTCAGGCTGCCGGTTGTGGGCGCCGCTCTGGCGTTCCTGTTTTACCCAGGCGACGTGTAAATAAAAGAGTGTGTGGAGAGTACTCGTTGAGTGCGGACGTTTCTCTGCTTCAGCGCTTCGCGCCAAACCGCGTTTTCGGGCTGGCTGGCGTCCCCGCCGGTCGCGTTGGTCACCGCCGGTCTTCGCCTGCTGCTGCGCCGGGACTACCAGCACGCAACACAGCACTCTTGTTTCCCGACGTATTGCCAGATGGCGTCCATATCTCACACAGCGCCTCTTCTATCGTCTTTACACGCCATTTGCAGCGACGCACGCAGATACGCGGCCAATTTTTTCCCTGTGTGACTCGTGGAACGTCAGATATGAAAACGAAAAAAGAAAAGAAGTGAACGCCTGCATACGTGGGTATATATTGTCAAAGAAATTACAGCGCTATTTCTTTGACGTACAACTAGGATTTGTTAAGATATGCGTCAACTTACTCAACATGTTGCTTGTTAGACCCTTGGCGAGGAACGTTACCTTTAATTGCAATATCTGCTCTTAAAGCTTAAGCATAAGTCTAATATAGTCTGAACGAACAACGGCGTTTACATACTTGGCTACACGCTCCCTATGAAGGCTCCATTTGCAGGCTGCTGCCCTGTAGAGGTAGGTTACAAGTAACGAAGCATGACTCGTAAATATGTGTAAGAAAAGGCGGTGCTCGTCCAAGGATGTGTCCCCACTGACCGCATACCGTTGTTATAGCTGAATATATTTAGCGCTCGACGGGATAAGACAGCAGAGCAGGTGAAAGAGACGCCCTGCATGCCCAGAGGAATGGAAGCAGAGGATGAGGCTTGACCCATTGGCCACCGACTGAACATAGCGCGCGCTGCGTCGCCCTCCGTTTAGGTTAGAATGAGCGCCCCAAGGATATTTCTGCCGTCCCGTTCGTTATTTAATGTCGTACAGTTATACCTGCCCTTCCTCACCATCCTACCCTGCAGAAGAAAAGGGAAAAAATGAATTCTTTATGTTTACATTATACATATTGTAAAGGTGTTCATCTGATAGAACTGGGCGCAAAAGCGAACGTCAAAGCAAGACACGGCTTCCGAGCACGAGCGGTGTTCCTGAGCCAAGCGTTGGTGACGGACCCACAGTTCATCTTCTTCGCTACAAAAAGCTCTAAACGCTTACGCATGCATAGAGCAACTCCAGCACTGAATCTTGCTCTTGAGCCTGCTTTTGTCTCCCTTTTACAACGTGAATTTCACACTAGAGGGACTCGTTTGCCATGGTTCGGTGACATCTCACATGGAAATTGCGCCCACCGCGCTACTTCAAGGCACATAGGTGTATCGACACGCGCACTGGTACTCTGCAAATGTCAGCTGAAAATCATAAGAAAAAATACTGGTTATCTTAAGGGAATTATAAACGTGTCAAGTACTTTGGCTCACACGACATCCAAGTTTAATAGCTTTTGGAACCTGCAATAACTCCCACACGCCGAATCGCTGGCTTTGGTAATATGGCCCCAGTTTTTACGCATAGCAGTTCACCGACCGCCTTTGGCAGGCAGCGGGTTAACTCTTGTGCAATACAGGGAGTTCTTTAGAATGAAGAAGGATTGAAGGGAAGATTTTGCAAGCAGGGCACGATCAGCTTTCGTCTGCACGATCACTGCGTGACCCTCAGTCAATGTACAGAGATTGCAGCGATGAACGTATGTGTTTTGCGTATATCGTTCACCACCACTTCCGTATTTATTGATGTGTATGTTCTCTAGTCTCATTTCTCAAACCACTGTCCACTTTTACGCGCATTTTGAACTAATCTAACATTCGTGATTTGCACACCACATCTCGCAGCGCTGCTGACTGCTCGTAGTGTCACTAAATGTACAATGAGCAGAGTCATCGTAGCAACACGAGTAGCACTCACAATGTTATTTTTTTGTTACCTTGCTCGAACTGCCTGTCATTGGTCGGTGTCTTTATTATCGTGTCGCTTGCTGTCGCAGTCTGTCGGTATTCGCGTTTACGAAGTGGCAGGGCATACGAACTGCCTTTTTTGAATACCGAGGCAGCGGCCGGATATCGCAATGATGCTTTTTTGTTTACGCGGCCTTTAGTAATTTCATCTCTTTATAAACCTTTTTGTCACAATGTCTGACTGCTAGTTTTTAGAGGCGACACATCCGAACTTCGTTCGGGAAGTAAGCTAAGTGGTCTCAGCAAACTGGGCAATCCTCCACAGAGCTGACGGGTTAGCGTCGGAGGCAGCTACTCGCCATAAAACCCTGCGAAGATCCTTTTATAATCACATATTTTGTAGTTCCAGATGAAAAAGAGGCGGAAACTCGTAAAAACGAAGGAGACGATTACCGAAATGGGAAGTAGCTCGCGGAATACGACGAAGCGGCACTTCGCTCAGTCGGCATGAGTTTATAGCTTTGTGGCGCTCAGAGCCGGTACGTTATTTGCGCAGTCGCCATCTTTGCCACCTTGTGAGATGCTATTTCCGGAAGTCAACCGGCCTTTTCAGCGCGACAGTGGGACTTGGTTCACGCCCACCAGCTCCGCCGACTCGATTCGTCGCTGTGAGCCTCCTCCTACGCAGACGTGCCCAAGCGAGCCAACCATATTGCAGCGTTCGGTGCGCGCGGTAGCGGTAGTCTCGTCTTTACGGCGTGGTATTATACGCGAGCGCAGAAAGGTAATCACCGTGCCTAGCGGCTTTTACCAGGAAGGAGCAAACTGTGCACAAATCTCATTTTGCTTCTGCTGCTACGCTTGTAGACATCGTGGAAGGAGAAGAAGAAAAGCGTGCGATAGTAATTATTATGTTAGGCGCAGGATTGCAATCAGCATTTCTGGGCTTCTTCGTTAATTTAATTCCCTGTGTTTCGCTCGTGGAGACTTTCTACGCAGCCGTAAACTGTAATTGCCGGTTGTTTTCCAGACGCACGGACGCACGTATTTTACGCCGCACTTTAGTGGACTTATATCACCTTTCAGATAGCGTTTCTGCTCCAAAAGTCCTTCCTTATGGTTATAGACCATAAGCGCAGCTTGAGAGGCTGTAGTTCTCTAATTTCTGAATTGTCGCTACTTGAACCGACGCGTATAAACGGTATCAGGAATTTAGCACACAACCACCAGTGAAGGAGGTTTATGGTTCTATATAACTTTTATGTAAGAGGAATAAAGAATGAAATATTCGTGTGTGAGGTGAATTTATTGCTCGTCAGAACAACCAGCGTACATAAAGTAAGAGAAGTTATTCGCAGTGGTATATTAGTGGCTGGGGTGTCGGACTGTATACTAAGCCCGATGAGGGCGAAGTGCAACAACGTCTGTGTACATAGATTTAGGTAAATGTTAAAAAAACATTAGGCAGTGAAAATTATTTCGGCCTCCCCCTATATACGGAGCACCTCACAAGCACAGCGTAGCTTTCGCATGGAAACTCCGAGAGCTTAATGAATTTAATTTAATGGAGAAAAGTTTGCACGTTTTCCCAGTTATCTGATAAAAATTTCAAACGTATGTATCCTGCAGTGACGTAGGCAGAAATTTTTTCGAGGGGGGGGGGGGGGGCACGCCCTTGATCTGACGTGGGGTCCGGACAGGTAAGTGTGGTCGAGTGTCATTTCGTGCTCGGTAACACATGGCAGAAAAAAATTACGGGGGGGGGGGGGGGGCACGGGCCCGGTGTGCCCCCCTCCCTGGCTACGTCACTGGTATCCTGTAGGCACGTACAGGTGTGTACCTTCTTGTAAAGTTACACTGGGAGGTCAATAACTTACTACGAACAGCGGCACCATGGTTGGGACCCCTGATGGTCCTCCAGGCAAAATAAACTTATTTCTTTCAGGGAGATTTCATGAAAGGATAAATCCATATTGAGGAGTCCAGTGTTATCCACGCTATTTCACGCTTCCAAAATCCTTTGTAATTTGCAATCTCATCAAAGCGCCTTACGTTCCCAGAACGTGTCAATTTGGCCTTCGAAAGTGCAAAACCGTTATGCATAGCCAAAAGAGCGCAAAAAAAATCACCCTTTTTTAATTCAAACCACGTATGTGTTTACGGAATGTACAGCATAAGAATCGTAGATTGAAGCAAGCAGGGAGCAAAAAGAACCGAACAATAGGATCTGGAAAAAAAAGGGGGGGGGGAGTGGGGGGGATCATGTTAAGCGCGTTCTTCTATGAGAACTGACAGCGATTAAACTTTGAAAAGGCTCAATCCCGAAGAGAGCTTTCGAGCTGGCGGTACAGAATTGACCTAATGATCCCATTCAACAGAGGGACGGCCAATGAGCTAGAGAGATAAAATTCAGCCATGAAAAAGGCCTTGGGTATATAGGCATGGACACAGACGTAGAAGTATATAGGAATAAAAACAAAACAAGCGAATGAATAGACAAAAAATGAATAAAAAGAGAAGGAGGTCAAGAGAAAAAAAAAATGAGAGCGAAAGGAACCACGTCACGCAGCAAAGGCGTTCATCCAAGAAGTAACAGCCATATTTAGAAGTGAACAATTTCGCAATAGCCATCGTGACAACAAGACATCTTCCTTCAAGTCAGCTTTCATACATTTATGCCCATTGTGTCTTGCAGAGCAAAACAAAAGCGCACAAGTACACCGACAAGAGGGCGGGGTCCCGGGAGGGGGTGACAGAGAAGCGACAAACTAATGCACACACTGATGCGCAGCTTTCGAAATGAGGAAGCAGCGTCGCCGCAATTTTTCTACTGTCGTTAAAAGTTACCCTCTCTCCCTTTCCTTCCTCTCTTCCTGTCTTCCAGCATCTCGGCGCACATACCGTCCTTTGATGTGCCCGTCTAACCACATTTACGTTAGGGCGAATGCCACGTCGTGTTTGCTAACGCATCGATTTTACGTGATGCGCCTAACGTCAGATGTTTGAATCGCACTGTTGTGAGCAAATTCGCGCGCCCGCGCGAGTCGGCGCCCACGAATTCGCTTTAATTGCCCTGCATACGACATTCCGCTAACGTAAACCCTGCTTTCAAGAAACTTGTCGTACACGCCGCAGTAGCCCAGTGGCTTGGGGTTAGTATGCTCGAAGTAGCGTGTCCTATCGCGGTCACGGCGGTCGCATTTCGATGGGCATTAAATGTCAAAAAAGACGGGAGATTTCAGCGATTCATTCGGCTCTCGGGCCACGCACTGCGACAGCAGCAGCTTATGTCCACCTAATTTGCCATCTACCTAATTTACGGACATGAGGCTATATTGAGGAAAATTTTGACTAAGAAAAATGACGTGGCTTAAAACAAAGAAAATAAACAGGAAAGCGGCAAAAAGGTGATGTTTCGTAATTTCATTTCGAACATTATTAATCCTGGGTGGCGATTATGTAAACTGCGGAAATTATGAACCACCAGCTGTAATTCTGACACAAGTGCCGGGTAGTTCGTCGTGACTATCGAAACCTCAAAACAGTAACAGCACATGGGTCGGATGATAGAGAAAGTGAGCGTGAACTGAGAGGTACAAAAGTGTGCTATAGAGTCAAGCTGGAAGCTTCAACTGCAAATACAACATTGGTAGTTGAATAGCGAAATATCTCGCGTGTGCCTGCACGCTTTACAAAATGCTCTACCCGCGTTCGCTTCCAAGCTTGCGGTACAATTCGGTGCATGGTAGTTCCAGCCGATCCAAGCAGACGGTTGAAAGATACAGCGGCTTTTCCAGCCAACCGGATGTAGACGACTTTCGAAAAGATTTCCCCCCATGCCTCAGGTGAGATATCGGGGCCCACATATACTGTAGCAGTGCTTTTCGTGTTTGACTCTTTATGGCCTTCGTGGCAAAAAGAGCATCTGGTGCAACACGAGGTACACACTTATTTATAAGTGGGAGTAGAAAAGAAAGACATAGACGATGCTTGCTTTTCGTTTCTTCTTGTGCGTTGATTACTTCCTCTATTCAGGTGTGTACGCGTCCCTCGGTGTCCCATGCTCAGCACTAGCTGTGGCATTTAATTTACATTGAGCCCCATTTGTAGTCTTGTCTCATATTGGGCATCGTCATCGGTACGCACGAAGCAGTGCCTCCGTTTTCGACAGGTAGGAGAGCCAGAAAAAATTATCCATACAAAATACAGCTCCAAATTTGACATAAAGGGCCTTCCAAGCAATCTATTTGCACTTGTAGCAATTCATTCATTCATTCATTCATTCATTCATTCATTCATTCATTCATTCATTCATTCATTCATTCATTCATTTACCGAAAGAGAAACTTGACGGAGGACGGCAAAGTAAAGCAATGTCTTACCACTGCATCACGGGCGTCAGAGTTTTGAGGCTATGCAGCCGCTGCGAACAGGAAATTGTCTCGAAGCGCACAAGTTCAGCCAACGTAAAAAGGTCATCAGAAATATAGGGCAGAGAACGGTTGGGGCAAAACATCGCGCACTCTGTGCCCGGCGAGGGACATAAAAGAAGCATCCTCGCACGACAACTGTGTCTATGCACCTCATTACGGACCAGTGCGAGTTCTCGCGAGCCAGAATGAATAACGAGCATGCGTGGGCGCTGCTTTGTCCGGGCGAGGCAGAGACGGAAGGCAAACTTAAGACGGCTAATGATGGCGCGTGCGAAACACGCGCCACCGTACGTTGGGGGGCTGAAGGAAAAGAAAAAGGGGAGGGGCGCGGACAAAGTGTTCTTACCTAATGAGGAGAACAGGGATCCGTAGCTGCTTTTTCTTCGTTTCTTGGTCTGCCGCACTTTCTTGAACACGTGCCCGACTGGAAGCGAGGCAAGAAAGAGAAAATGCACACGGTAAGTCTCTAGGCCCACATTACACTCCCATGCGTCATACTGGTCAGCGCACAGCGTAATATGCTTCCTGTTTGATTAAACAGTGCGGATTATTGCTAATTAGCTTGACGGCCGAGGGAGAAAACGTGTACCCAACAGGAAATGGATTAAGCTCTTTGCAGTATACAGTAACGTTGGTCAAATAACTTTTGCTTTAGCTGCAGCAGTGCACGTTTTAAAAAGGAGAGATCGCATATGACGTTAATTTTATCCCTTGGTTTATGACATATAAGTAGACAGATACACTGCGCTATCTGCATTAAGTGAGTTTAAGTTTGTCTTAAAGTGCGGTCGAAATGGGAGATTACACTGCCTTACACACTAAAAATTGTGGAATACATTTAGACACCCCGTCGCATTACCTGGGCGTTCTGGCAAAAAATGCTGTCTGCAGTTTTTGCGAATCTGCGCAACTAAACAAGATGAGTTGTGCGTCGTGGACTCCCACTCTTGTGCGTATCGTTCTAAGTCTCCTTCCATTCTATGTCTGCTTCATTTTTAGCTCGTCGTTGTCCTTTTTTTTCCGTATTGTGAGCAGCTGCTATAAATTAGACAGCAGGTACGTGTGGTCATGATCTTAACATGAGCGCTCCTGTAACGCTTTGTTTCACAAGATGCAACGAATATGAAATTAAAAGTGAGAGATCAGGCACCGCTAGCCGCGATTCGGATTTAGGCGGAGTGTTTCAAGCAATACGCCATATGCAACTAATTATATTCACTACAAGAAAATGAAAGTCAGTATAAATAAAAAAAAAACAACGCAGTGAATGAAGAAAAGTTGAAACCTGTGTAGTAAAAAGTAATGCAAGAATATACAAGCGTTCGGTTGCGGAGTTGTTACGCAGTATTCATTGCGGAGGTGTTTCAACTCCCTCGCTCGTCGTTTCCATTCTGCTCCTTCCATTTCGAACACCATACAGAAAAAGGCGAGGGGGGGGGGACCTTTATTTGGGCAAAAAAATTAGCAACAAGGCACGCATTTTTAAGATGATCGCTAGCTGTTTTTATATATGCGCACAACACAGACATAACCGCCCCACCCCAAAGTAGACAGGGCGTGCAAACACGGACACAAGAGAGAAGGCAAGACACCACAAACGCCTTAACGTTTCAGAAGAACCACGTTTACTGGCAATAATCTCCTAGCTCTTCTAAACCGCTGTTAAACTTCTCGTCAAAACATTCTAAGATTGTAAAAAACGGTATAGCCATGTCATGTCTTAAGTCTTCTCTCACTAAGTCGTGTGAGCACAAAATGAGTGCCAGCTTTAACGCATAGGTTACGCGTCTTTTAGGTGTAGGTGATCCTAGCGTGACAGTGGCAACTGTCGCTTAATGCTTAAAGAAGTCCGTTTTGTTAAGTCCGAGCATGGTTGCAGAAGGGAATAGGAAAAAGCGTGTCGTCGGTATTCCTTACACTCATTGCGTATCTGACAGGCCAAAGAAAGGGGGGGGGGGGGTAGCTACGGAGTTAATGTTGTTTTCACGGCTGCCAATAAGCTAGGTAAGAGATGTGCCGCCGTACAGAGAAAGAATGAACGGGTGATAGCCGAGAAGCGGACTGACATTTATTTCGTGAAATATACCGACAAATTCACTGATTGCCGTACGTGCTGGTATATAAGAGCTTCGACCGCTTCTGCGTAGGGTAAACGGGTCGCTGTGTTAACCAGAGATTAATGGAATATAAGAGATCGCTAACCGGAGGCCCACCATCTAATCTATCTTTGCATTGTCGAGAGTGTAAGTGCACGTCAGGATTCGATGAATGCGTGATTTTGTACCGGCACAAAAATGAAGAAACGTGTTTAATTATTGCGGCCTGGCATATCAATAATAGTGATGGCGCATGCGTGAGCCAACCATCGATTAACCTGCATAAAGGAGAAATCAAGTGTCTGAATAGTTATCTCTCACGTGGACCACCACGCGTGCCGAATTGATAGGTTCACTTATTTCATGGGCATGCGCAGATAAGTTTTCGTGCCTTCTTTCTTTTCCGCCGTTGTGTGCCTTTGCAGGTGTTAGAGGCGTTTGGAGTGTCTTGACTTCTCTCTTGTGTCCGTGTTTGCACGCCCTGTCTATTTAACATGAATACCTACCAGCTAGCTCAGCTTTCTGTAATGCTAAACCTCAAAAAAGTTATCGACGAGTGCTTTCGCTTTTTCAACCCCATACATCTCGCATTCCTCATTAAAAAACATAACTGGGCATGTCAGTATTTATTCGCAAGTGTTCTTTTAGGAACATGCATAGCATCTACCTATAATGTACAAAATCTTTTTTAGTAAGACAAATGGCAGTTCATTGAACATGGCGTGAAACACCTCTTTTATTCAAGAATGTTTTAACTAGACACGTTAGTGAAAACTAATTTACAAAAAGAGGTTTCACCCCAAAGAAGATAACCATCCAGTGGATATCCTTATTACATCTTAATAATGAAACATCGAGTAAGGTTCGGATTAAACAGAAATATAGAACATTACTTCCATCAAAAATGCAAACGTTTAGTTGCTAGAGGCAGTGCCAATATAGTCAGGAAAAGCAAGCCTTCAAAAATATCAAAACACGACCGTTGGTATGTCTACGCCATTTCAGGACGTAGCTAGTTATATGGGAGGAACTCGCCTAAACGCAGCGGTGACGTTTGGACAGTGGTTTGAGATTAGGAAAGAGTAATTTCTGAAACCCACAAGAGAGCATGGTGGAGCCTCAGGTGGATGGAGGCGGGAGGGAAGTGAAAGATAGAAGAGGTAGGAAAGGAGAGGACACCTTCTGAGGATGAGTGTCCCCACTATACCGAGCACCAGGTTGGGGTACCCCTCTCCCCCTTTAAGAAAAAAACCGGCTGGCGCCCTGTCGCGACTGGGAATCGAACCCAGTACCCGCTGCATTAGATTCGGGCACTCTATTACTTCACCAGCTCTGCATTTTGTTTAATCGGGATCGTGACACTTCGGTGTTATCCTTTCGCCCTCGTCTTACTCTTCTGCCCTTCCGCCACTCCCAATTCCTCACCTACTCAGCACCGTGATCTCGCACTTCATCTCCTGGCTAATAGGTGGCGCTTGCCTCGCCACTCTGCCGCTCTTGTCACTGTCCGTACAGCCGCGTTTCTTGTGCACTTGCATACACAAATTTACTTGTATGTAACTGCGAAGAAATCCAGCAAGCCACTCGGGGCTCAGTATGGCTGGTCTTCTGTTTGCGCATAACAAACGTGTGTTTCTCTAGTACCGGTATTTTTCTTCACAGGCCTCCTCTCTCTCTCTCTCTTGCCCCGGAAAGTACAAAGAGCGCCGGTTTCACGGCCGTATGGTATAAAATACAGCGTTCCAGCCAGTATGCTAAGAACGCTTTGCGCAAACGACTGAACGCTGTTGAACTACCCTGCGTCATCGTCAGAAGTTTTGAAAAACCAAAATAAATAGTGCTGTCAAAATCCATTACACGCACGCGTGTGTAGGGAAGAGTGTGTGACACAGAGTGATGAATTCTGTTCCTACAGCAAGATGACATGGCTAAGGCTATTATCGGACGGATAGGGAACTATAGGTATAGCAGCAGCATACATAGTAGGCTTGGAAACTTATTCTACAACAACAAAAAAAAAAAGGTCTAATTATTATTTCCAAGTACATTGTAAGGCTTGTATGTATAATCTAGGTTTCACGAATGCTGGCAGGATCTTGTCAGCGTTGTGCAGAAGTCTCAAAACCCACCGATAAACCGTAGGAGCATAACTGCTGCTTGCTGTATTTGATTGGTGGATCAAAATGTCACTGCGGTTTGCGACTGTCTTTTTTTTTTCGTATTCCCTGCTTTATCCTCTACCCATCTTTTTTTCGGTCTGCTACAGAGAAAGCAGGCTTTGTACCTCATTTGGCGGAAGTTGTAAGCCAGCTTCTTTTCGCTGTGATCGTTTCCTGTTTGCGAATTTAATAAGGTCATCGCGCGCATGTCACCCCATCCCATGATTCCCAGTGAACAACCTTTCCCAAACTAAAGACCGCCCACCGCTGCTAGCAAGCGTGTGGCATCAATGTTCGCGTGTTTGTCAAGTCCTGATGAAGCGGGTGATCTGACAGAAATTGCGCCTGAGGGGCGACATACGCACAGCACACGTGCTTATAGGGTAGACATCTTCAGGCATGCTGCAAGATGATGTTCGTAGTGCGTCTCACATATTTGGCTCGTGTATGCGTGTGCGGCGAACTGAAAGTGCTCTCGTAAGCTTGCTTTTTTGCATAAAATGTCTTTAAAATTTTTCTAAAATGACTATCTTCCTTGCTTCGTACTGGTTTGTCCCATCGGATGATGTTTTCAGTAAAGAAAAACAAAAACAAAAAAACGTACAAACGTTTTTTTTTTTTTTCAGTGATGCTGGCATTGGGGAAGAGAGGGTACCCCACGTAATAAAAACGTGCAATGCTTTTATCTCGTTTCTCTGCAACGGTACAACCGATCGCTTTACTTTTGCACCGTTCTGTAGGCGAAAGAAGCCACTACTCGATCACGCGTGAGTCGCGTGCACATATGGTGCCGCTGCCGCGACATGCATGAACTAATCGGAGCCAAATTTTGCCTCTCGCTATAGGTGTTCAGAGAAACATAGCTCGGCTGTACGCTTATTTGGGTGTAGTGTTTGGGAGTTCACTCTGCCATAGTAGAGCATCATTCCTGAAACTCAAACCTGCACTCATCAGAACCCATGGGGCTTACAAGTATGCAGTTTAGTTGAGAAAGTTGACGGCTGTTCTGCCATGGGCGCCCACGTATTCTGCACTCAGGGTCCACAAATGACGTGAAGAGACATGGGCAACAAGACAGATGCCAGATTGGGTTCACCACCCTTGACCACTGCGGGGCCCTACCGAACATGGAGAAACTGCGAGTTCAAGAGCAGACCGTAGACGCGTGGTAGTTGATATTGATTAAGCACGTAACCTATGTAGTGTGTGAACAAATGTCACTTATATATTTGACAACGTAATTTATGTAGCATAAGTGCCCACCGCACACTCAGTAGCGCGCACGAGACATATAACGCACCCCACTGCGGCTATGGCTCCAAGAGAACTTCCACAGATTTTTGCGTTAAGAATCTGTGGCCAAAATTCACAACCATTTTCGTTAGCAAAAGCTGTTTGCGATTAATCTTGCGCCTTCGATCCTTCTGTCCAATGTCAGGATTGGCTGGTAGCTTTCATATCCAGGCGTGAATAGCTGTTTTTTTGCGAGTAGAGTCATTGCGTGATTGAAAAAAAAAAGTTATAAGAATTGTTCTGTCTGTATAGATGCTTGATTTCTCTCATTCAGTTGTCACCTAGAAAATACCCAGCGAAGCGTACAACACGTTAGTTGAACACAATACAGCATAATAACACGACTGATGGCACGTCGGAGCCCGTCTGTTGCAGATATTCCCGGCTGCCACGTACTACTGAGAACCAAAGCCGCTACTGAAAACCTCTACACTGAGCCGCCGTCACAACAACATGAATATTTACCTGGCGAGGCATGCACAGCCGACCGTATTCGAGCTGAACGAAGTTAATCATAGTACAACGCTCGGCAAATGCGCGTCAGCAAGAGTGTTTATTTGCTTCCGCGATATCGTGGCAGTCGAGGAGCCTTACCGGCCTTTAATACTCTCGGAGATAGAACCTCCCTCCCATACATTTCTTCCATCTCCCTCCCTTTCGTCAGTCAATAAATGCGACGTTTTTATATTGGCGGTGACGCTTCTAAGCGCGGGAAACAGAACCAATAAATTGGGAGACGGCTTCGCCACTTACTGCGGCGTGTTTGTACACTCTGATACTTCCAATACGCCCCCATCACCCGTATTTCTACTGGTCTCCTGCCTGTTACTTGAGGTTTATTTTGTTTGCAATAACTCTTGCTCGGTATTATTATTTTTTTTTCCTCGCAAAGGTCAGACATTATTCACTTTAGTCATGTTTTTTTTTAGTTCGGCTCCCAGTGCTTCGTAGAAAGTCGGCGAGACGAAGGCGAAACTTTGCTTCTCTGCGTTTAGTTTTAAATTTCGAAAGTATTTCGTTATACGCAGGCGAGATAACTTATCAAGATTACTCAGTTCTTCCATCGTGGAGCTCTTATAAATGTCGCTCATGCGGACGTTTTGCCGTACTGACACGTGTATTATGGTTAGGTTTCAGCATTTTCGGTACGAAATAAAAACCAAAAAAGACCATACGGCGTATATGGTGGTTGCTATATACTACCGCTGCAAAATATTGCTTTACTTTGTGTCACTAGTTATAATGCTCGACAGCAGGATGTGCAATCTTACAGTGCGTTCCAGTGTAAAAAAGTTTGCTGAACCGCATATTTCCACATAAAAGAAGGAAACATTAAGCTAGACGCGAGCAATCACCGATAGAAAAACACCGATGGATAAAATATTAATAATGAAAATATATTAACTGAAAAGAAAACGTTTGCACGACAGTACAAAACAGACGAGTGTAAGCCACATTTTATGGGAAAATTAGAGTGCAGAACCGTGAACTCAAATTATAATGAACGGATGATTTCATGCTAGGGTGCCTATGAGACTCCTTTGAAGTATACATATAGTACGAGCGCTATTGTTTTTTTTTTTTAAATCAAACGTTTGCTAAATAGCCCCAGTTGCTATCATTTTACGTAAGTCGCTCCTTCACAAATACTTTACTGCTGTTATAAGGACATTCAAACAGTATATCGGCATCAATGCCAGACGCACATTAGCTTCCAAATAATGATGATCAGCCTACTTCTTCCTGGATAAGTGACCTTCAACAAAGAGTGCTGTTTAGACATCAAAGTGCGACGGCTAATCGCAGCAGTTCTGCCTCGGCAACGTGAGAGCGAACCACGAACCAGCACAGCCGAGAATTAAAGGAATCTGATGGCATAAAGTTTTCGGGATACGTAGTAAATGAAGCACAGCTAAAGTTCTTCCTATTTTCACCTACGCTGCCCGGAAATGTTTCATCAGCATCGTCATCATCATTCTCAGACTATTGTTTTTATGTACACTGCATGACAAAAGCTGCTTACTCCAAATTACGTTGTCCTATGTGAGCTGACACCATTTTGTGCCTGCGAACTTTCTAATTTCCTGGCTTCATTAAATTCGCTGCCATGCTCGGCTTTCTTCCCCCTTCCTTTGGTATTCATTCTGTTGCTCGAACTAACCGCCGGTTGTCTGTCCTACGCATTACGCGGCTGCAGGGGCGTAGCCAGAAATTTTTTTTCGGGGGGGGGGGGGGGGTTCAACCATACTTTATGTATGTTTGTGCGTGTGTTTGTATGTGTGCGTGTATACGTATATAGGCAAGCAAAATCGAAAAATTTCGGGGGGGGGGGGTTTGAACCCCCCAACACCCCCCCCCCTGGCTACGCCTCTGCGCGGCTGGCCCAGGACCATTTCTTTCGTTTAATATTTACTAGAATATCAGCTACACCTCTTTGTCGTCTGACCAATTCTGTTGTCTTAATTTTAAGCTCCATTGGGCATGGCGTGGTCCTTAGCTTCTTCTCAAGTTTCTTCGTTATTCCCCAAGTTTCCGCCCCATATGTTAGAACTAGAAGTATGCAATGATTGTATACTTTTCGTTTTAGGAACAGCGGGAGAATTCTTGTCATGATTTGGGAGTGCCTGCCGCATGCGCTCCAGCCCATGCTCATTTTTCGGTGAATTTCCTTTTCATGACTACGATCCCATGTTAGCAAATGACGAAGGTATACATACTCGTGTACAGACTCGAAGGACTGGTTGCCGAGAGTGTACTCTTTCTGCTTCGCCAGGCTATTAAACACTACATTTGTCCTCAGCATACTTCTCATTTTTAGCCCGACTCTTATACTGTCTTCGTATATATATATATATATATATATATATATATATATATATATATATATATATATATATATATATATATATATATATATATATATATATATATATAGTATTTTGTCGCCATCCTTGCTGAAGAGCGTTATGGCATCTACAAACAAATATTAGATTGCCGAGATATTCTCCGTTAATCTTTATTTCTGTTTCTTGCCATTCCAGTCGCTTGAACCATACTTCTAGGCATGCAGTGCACAGGTGCACAGGCACTCCTTAGAGAACCATAATTAGCACGAGTTAATTAACGGTATAGGGCAGCTTATCCCAACGCTGAATGAACTAATCCCAATGCTGAATGAACACACGACATGACATTGGAGTCAAGAACAATAGCTTTAGAAACGCAGTCGGCCTTCAAGCACGAACGCCTACTTGCACGGGCGTAGAAGCATTACGAAGTGGAGTGTTTCTGACACGAGTGATGCGCGGAGCGAATCATGAGGTACTAGACTGCTGCTTGCTTGCGACTCTGGCAAGTGCCCTCGCAGCTTTTGCCCCAGGGAGCCCGCGAATGACTGTGGGCACTGCGGGGAAACGCGAAGGTTAAAGGCGCAAAATGAAAAAAAAAAAAAAAAACATAAACGAAAGGCGCCGAACCAACCCTTCGAGTCGGGAACACAAGTAAGACAACGTGAGCGGTTAGCTTTATCAGCTCTCCACTGGTGTAACCTGCGCACGTGCCGACGTCTCTCGCTTTCTTCTTGTCCTGTCATTGTGTTTGCCTCGGCCGCTTTGTTTATCGCCGCGTTTCAAGAGCGCGGTGCCCAGCTGCGCTGCCATTTGCCGACGCGTGGAGGGAGCCTATATCGAGCTTCTCAAACTGCGACTGGAGCGCACTCGGTTCTGTGCCGTAGCGATCTCTTCAAAAGTATTCCAGACCTTCCCGCTCACTTATATAACGCGAACATAGACTTTTGCGTTTGCATGGGATCTTTCGACTTGAGAAAACAACACAGCCGCAGATCGCAAAAGTAGAAGATGGTGGCTGCGGAATGTGACAATTGAAATGCTACAAGGCGTTCTACCTGCACCATATAACGTTCAACGATGCGGAACACCTGTTTGCGACTCTACGGCATCAGCGACGTGGATGTGCTGTGGGAGTCCTATATGCTAGACAGTTAACCGCCAGCAAGAACTGTCTCCAACAAATGTCATACGATTCGAGAAGTGACCTTTAAGCTCAGCTTTAAAAAATAAGCTTATACAGGGCTCCGGTAGAAGCGCTGTATTTTTCGTACTAACCAACGAACAGTGCTCGAAGTTGTCGTTGGTCTCGCGGGAACGAACACCGACATATAAAGGCGTAGATATCGGAATGTTTGCGGCGTGATTGAGAGACTTCTGAAAGGAAACTTGATATTTCGGCTGCATATACAGTCGAGTCCTCCTTCGACAAAGCGTTGTCCACAGCAGCTTTGTTCAGAAAGTATCTGAGTCAGCCTGTGTTGTGAATGTATCTCAGGCCTAGGCTAGATCGTTTTTTTAATTATCTTTCAAAAATTTGGCGGAGCTTTTTTTTTTGCATCTGTTCTTGTCGGAAATATGTGTTGTCGTTGCTGATGGAAGGCAGGGTTTATAACCATTTCTTTCTTCTTTTCTTTCTTTCTTTCTTTCTTTCTTTCTCCTCTCTTTCTTTCTTTCTTTCTTTCTTTCTTTCTTTCTTTCTTTCTTTCTTTCTCTTTCCTTCTTCGTTCTTTTCTCTCTTTCTCTCTCTCTTTCTTTCTTTCTTTCTTTCTTTCTTTCTTTCTTCTTTCTTTTCTTTCTTCTTCTTCTTTACTTTCTCTCTTTCTTTCTTTCTTTCTCTTTCTTTCTTTCTTTTCTTT